>NW_027254730.1:0-196257 GCF_044704955.1 Pristiophorus japonicus | reverse complement strand
GACGGGGAAGAGAGAGAGAGAGAGACTGGGGGAAGAGGGGACCTCATAGAAACGTTTAAAATTCTGATGGGTTCAGACAGGTTCGATGCAGGAAGAATGTTCCCAATGTTGGGGAAGTCCAGAACCAGGGGTCACATTCTAAGGATAAGGGGCAAGCCATTTAGGACCGAGATGAGGAGAAACGTTTTCACCCAAAGAGTGGTGAACCTGTGGAATTCTCTACCACAGAAAGTTGTTGAGGCCAATTCACTAAATATATTCAAAAAGGAGTGAGATGAAGTCCTTACTACTAGGGGGATCAAGGGGTATGGCGAGAAAGCAGGAATCGGGTACTGAAGTTGCATGTTCAACTCTTTGAATGGCGGTGCAGGCTAGAAGGGCCTAATGGCCTACTCCTGCACCTATTTTCTATGTTTCTATGTAAGAGAGAGAGAGACTGGGGGAAGAGAGAGAGACTGGGGGAAGAGAGAGAGACTGGGGGGGGGGGGTGGACGGAGAGAGACTGGGAGGGGCGGCGGAGAGAGACTGGGGGTGACGGAGAGAGACTGTGGGGGTGGAGAGAGAGAGACTGTGGGGGCGGAGAGAGAGTGACTGGGGTGGCGGAGAGAGAGACTGGGGGGGCGGAGAGAGAGACACTGGGGGGGGAGGAGAGAGAGACTGGGGGGAGGAGAGAGAGACTGGGGGGAAGAGAGAGAGACTGGGGGAGGAGAGAGAGACTGGGGGGGAGGAGAGAGAGTGACTGGGGGGAGGGAGAGAGAGACTGGGTGGGAGAGAGAGTAGGGGGGGAGAGAGAGACTGGGGGGGGGGTAGAGAGAGACTGCGTGGAGAGAGAGACTGGGAGCGAGAGAGAGACTGGGGGGGAGGGAGAGAGAGACTGGGGGGGAGAGAGAGACTGTGGAGAGAGAGACTGGGAGGGGGGAGAGAGAGACAGGGGGGAGAGAGAGACTGGGGGGGAGAGAGAGACTGGGGAGGGGGGAGAGAGAGACTGGGGGGGCAAGAGAGAGACAGGGGGGAGAGAGGGACTGGGGGGGGAGAGAGAGACTGGTGGGGGAGAGAGAGACTGGGGGTAGGAGAGAGAGACTGGGCGGAAGAGAGAGAGCCTGGGGGGAAGAGAGAGAGACTGGGGGGTGGGGAGAGACTGGGTGGGAGAGAGAGACTGGGGGTGGAGAAAGAGACTTGCGGGAAGAGAGAGAGACTGGGGGGAGGAGAGAGAGACTGCGGGGGAGGGAGAGTGAGTCTGGTGGGGGGGGAGAGAGAGAGACTGGGGGGGGAGAGAGAGACTGGGGGGGGAGAGAGAGACGGGGGGAGAGAGAGAGAGACTTTCGGTGTGGGGGGGGGTTGGGTGAGAGAGAGACTGGCAGGGACAGAGAGACTGGGGGGGAGAGAGACTGGGGGGGAAGAGAGAGACTGGAGGGGAGAGAGAGAGAGTCTGGTGGGGGGGAGAGAGAGAGACTGGGGGGGGGAGAGAGAGACTGGGGGGGAGAGAGAGACAGGGGGAGAGAGAGAGAGACTTTCGGTGGGGGGTGGGGGTTGGGTGAGAGAGAGACTGGGAGGGAGAGAGAGACTTGGGGGGAGAGAGAGACTGGGGGGGGGAGAGAGAGAGAGACTGGGAAGGAGGAGAGAGAGACTGGAAGGGGTGAGAGAGAGACTTGGGGGGAGAGAGAGACTGGGGGGGAGTGTGAGACTGGGAGGGAGAGAGGAACTGGGGGGAGGACAGAGAGACTGGGGGGGAGGACAGAGAGACTGGGGGGAAGAGAGAGAGACTGGGGGGAGGAGAGAGAGACTGGGGTGTCGGAGAGAGAGTGACTGGGGGGAAGAGAGAGAGACTGGGGGGAGGAGAGAGAGACTGGGGGGAGGGAGAGAGAGACTGGGTGGAGGGAGAGAGAGACTGGGTGGGAGAGAGAGTGGGGGGGAGAGAGAGACTCGGGGCGGGAGGGAGAGACTGGGGGGAGAGAGAGACTGTGGGGAAGAGAGAGACTGGGAGGGGGGAGAGAGAGACTGGGGGGGGAGAGAGAGACTGGGGGGGAGAGAGAGACTGGGGGGGAGAGAGACTGGGGGGGCGAGAGTGAGACTGGGGGGGGAGAGAGGGACTGGAGGGAGGAGAGAGAGATTGGGGGGAGGAGAGAGAGACTGGAGGGAGGAGAGAGAGACTGGGTGGCGGAGAGAGAGACTGGGTGGGGGAGAGAGACTGGGTGGAGAGATAGAAAGAGACTGGGGGAGCAAGAGAGAGAGACTGGGTGGAGAGAGAGAGAGAGAGAAAGAGAGAGAGACTGGGGGTGGAGAGAGAGAGACTGGGGAGAGAGTGAGAGAGAAAGAGACAGGGGAGAGAGATAGAGACTGGGGGCAGAGAGAGAGACTGGGGGAAGAGAGAGAGAGAGAGACTGGGGAGAGAGAGAGAGAGAGACTGCGGGAAGAGAGAGTGAGACTGGGGGAAGAGAGAGAGAGAGAGACTGGGGTGGGGGGAGAGAGAGAGAGAGACTGGGGAAGAGAGAGAGAGACTGGGGGAAGAGAGAGAGAGAGAGAGAGACAAAAGGAAGAGAGAGAGAGACTGGGGCAAGAGATAGAGAGAGAGACTGGGGGAAGAGAGAGAGAGAGAGAAAGACTGGGGGAAAAGAGAGAGAGAGAGACTGGGGGAAGAGAGAGAGAGACGGGGAAGAGAGAGAGAGAGACTGGGGGAAGAGGGGACCTCATAGAAACGTTTAAAATTCTGATGGGTTCAGACAGGTTCGATGCAGGAAGAATGTTCCCAATGTTGGGGAAGTCCAGAACCAGGGGTCACATTCTAAGGATAAGGGGCAAGCCATCTAGGACCGAGATGAGGAGAAACTTTTTCACCCAGAGAGTGGTGAACCTGTGGAATTCTCTACCACAGAAAGTTGTTGAGGCCAATTCACTAAATATATTCAAAAAGGAGTGAGATGAAGTCCTTACTCCTAGGGGGATCAAGGGGTATGGCGAGAAAGCAGGAATCGGGTACTGAAGTTGCATGTTCAACTCATTGAATGGCGGTGCAGGTTAGAAGGGCCTAATGGCGTACTCCTGCACCTATTTTCTATGTTTCTATGTAAGAGAGAGAGAGAGAGACTGGGGGGAGAGAGAGACTGGGGGTGAAGAGAGAGACTGGAGGGGAGAGAGAGAGAGTCTGGTGGGGGGGAGAGAGAGAGACTGGTGGGGGGGAGAGAGACTGTGGGGGGAGATAGAGACTAGGGGGGAGAGAGAGTTGGGGGGGAGAGAGACTGTGGGGGGAGATAGAGACTGGGGGGAGAGAGAGACGGGGGGGAGAGAGAGAGACTTGCGGTGGGGGGATGGGTGTGAGAGAGAGACGGGGAGGGAGAGAGAGACTGGGGGGGAGAGAGAGAGAGACTGGGGAAGAGGAGAGAGAGACTGGGAGGGGGGAGAGAGAGAGACTGGGAGGGGGGAGAGAGAGACTGGGGGGCGGGAGAGAGACTGGGAGGGAGAGAGAAACGGGGGGAGGATAGAGAGACTGGGGGGAAGAGAGAGAGACTGGGGGGAGGAGAGAGAGACTGGGGGGGAGGAGAGAGAGTGACTGGGGGGAGGGAGAGGGAGACTGGGTGGGAGAGAGAATCGGGGGGGAAGAGAGAGATTGGGGGGGTAGAGAGAGACTGGGGTGGAGAGAGAGACTGGGAGCGAGAGAGAGACTGGGGGGGGGAGGGAGAGAGAGACTGGGGGGAGAGAGAGACTGTGGAGAGAGAGACTGGGAGGGGGGAGAGAGAGACTGGGGGGGGAGAGAGAGACTGGGGGGGCAGAGAGAGACAGGGGGGGCAAGAGAGAGACAGGGGGGAGAGAGGGACTGGGGGGGGGAGAGAGAGACTGGGGGGAGGAGAGAGAGACTGCGGGGGAGGGAGAGTGAGTCTGGTGGGGGGGGGAGAGAGAGAGACTGGGGGGGAGAGAGAGATTGGTGGGGAGAGAGAGAGAGACTGGGGAGGAGGAGAGAGAGACTGGGAGGGGGGAGAGAGAGAGACTGGTGGGGGGTAGAGAGACTGGGGGGGGAGAGAGAGACTGGGGGGGGAGAGAGAGACGGGGGGAGAGAGAGAGACTTGCGGTGGGGGGGGGTGGTTGAGAGAGAGACTGGGAGGGAGAGAGAGACTGGGGGGGAGAGAGAGACTGGGGGGGAGAGAGAGAGAGACTGGGAGGGGGAGAGAGAGACTGGGGGGGGGAGAGAGAGATTGGGGGTGAGTGTGAGACTGGGAGGGAGAGAGAAACTGGGGGAGACGAGAGAGACTGCGGGGAGGAGAGAGAGACTGGGTGGAGGAGAGAGAGTGACTGGGGGGAGGGAGAGAGAGACTGCGGGAAGGGAGAGAGAGACTGGGTGGGAGAGAGAGTGGGGGGGAGGGGAGAGAGACTGGGGGGGAGAGAGAGACTGGGGGGGAGAGAGAGAGTGGAGGGGAGAGAGAGAGTGTCTGGTGGGTGGGGAGAGAGAGAGACTGGGGGGGGAGAGAGAGACTGGGGGGGGAGAGAGAGACTGGGGGGGGAGAGAGAGACTGGGGGGCAGAGAGAGACTGGGGGGGAGAGAGAGACTGGGGGGAAGAGAGAGACTGGAGGGGAGAGAGAGAGAGTCTGGTGGGGGGGGAGAGAGAGAGACTGGGGGGAGAGAGAGACTGGGGGGCAGAGAGAGACGGGGGGAGAGAGAGAGAGACTTTCGGTGGGGGGTGGGGGTTGGGTGAGAGAGAGACTGGGAGGGAGAGAGTGACTGGGGGGGAGAGAGAGACTGGGGGGGAGAGAGAGAGAGACTGGGAAGGAGGAGAGAGAGACTGGGGGGGAGAGAGAGACTGGGGGGAAGAGAGAGACTGGAGGGGAGAGAGAGAGAGTCTGGTGGGGGGGGAGAGAGAGAGACTGGGGGGGAGAGAGAGACTGGGGGGCAGAGAGAGACGGGGGGAGAGAGAGAGAGACTTTCGGTGGGGGGTGGGGGTTGGGTGAGAGAGAGACTGGGAGGGAGAGAGTGACTGGGGGGGAGAGAGAGACTGGGGGGGAGAGAGAGACAGACTGGGAAGGAGGAGAGAGAGACTGGGGGGAAGAGAGAGACTGGAGGGGAGAGAGAGAGAGTCTGGTGGGGGGGAGAGAGAGAGACTGGGGGGGAGAGAGAGACTGGGGGGCAGAGAGAGACTGGGGGGGAGAGAGAGACTGGGGGGGAGAGAGAGAGAGACTGGGAAGGAGGAGAGAGAGACTGGGGGGGAGTGTGAGACTGGGAGTGAGAGAGGAACTGGGGGGAGGAGAGAGAGACTGGGGGGAGGACAGAGAGCCTGGGGGAAGAGAGAGAAACTGGGGGGAAGAGAGAGAGACTGGGGGGAGGAGAGAGAGTGACTTGGGGGAAGAGAGAGACTGGGGGGAGGAGAGAGAGACTGGGGGGAGGGAGAGAGAGACTGGGAAGGTGGAGAGAGAGACTGGGGGGAAGAGAGAGACTGGAGGGGAGAGAGAGAGAGTCTGGTGGGGGGGGAGAGAGAGAGACTGGGGGGGAGAGAGAGACTGGGGGGCAGAGAGAGACTGGGGGGGAGAGAGAGACTGGGGGGGAGAGAGAGAGAGACTGGGAAGGAGGAGAGAGAGACTGGGGGGGGAGTGTGAGACTGGGAGTGAGAGAGGAACTGGGGGGAGGAGAGAGAGACTGGGGGGAGGACAGAGAGACTGGGGGAAGAGAGAGAAACTGGGGGGAAGAGAGAGAGACTGGGGGGAGGAGAGAGAGTGACTTGGGGGAAGAGAGAGACTGGGGGGAGGAGAGAGAGACTGGGGGGAGGGAGAGAGAGACTGGGTGGAGGGAGAGAGAGACTGGGTGGGAGAGAGAGTGGGGGGGTAGAGAGAGACTCGGGGGGGGAGGGAGAGACTGGGGGGAGAGAGAGACTGTGGGGAAGAGAGAGACTGGGAGGGGGGTGAGAGAGACTGGGGGGGAGAGAGAGACTGGGGGGGAGAGAGAGACTCGGGGGGAGAGAGACTGCGGGGGCGAGAGTGAGACTGGGGGGGGAGAGAGGGACTGGAGGGAGGAGAGAGAGATTGAGGGAGGAGAGGGAGACTGGGTGGAGGAGAGAGAGACTGGGTGGGGGAGAGAGAGACTGGGTGGGGGAGAGAGAGACTGGGTGGAGAGATAGAAAGAGACTGGGGGAGCAAGAGAGACTGGGTGGAGAGAGAGAGAGAGAGAAAGAGAGAGAGACTGGGGGAAGAGAGAGAGAGACTGAGGCAAGAGAGAGAGAGAGAGAGACTGGGGGAAGAGAGAGAGAGAGAGAGACTGGGGGAAAAGAGAGAGAGAGAGACTGGGGGAAGAGAGAGAGAGACGGGGAAGAGAGAGAGAGAGAGACTGGGGGAAGAGGGGACCTCATAGAAACGTTTAAAATTCTGATGGGTTCAGACAGGTTCGATGCAGGGAGAATGTTCCCAATGTTGGGGAAGTCCAGAATCAGGGGTCACATTCTTAGGATAAGGGGCAAGCCATTTAGGATCGAGATGAGGAGAAACTTTTTCACCCAGAGAGTGGTGAACCTGTGGAATTTTCTACCACAGAAAGTTGTTGAGGCCAATTCACTAAATATATTCAAAAAGGAGTGAGATGAAGTCCTTACTACTAGGGGGATCAAGGGGTATGGCGAGAAAGCAGGAATCGGGTCCTGAAGTTGCATGTTCAACTCTTTGAATGGCGGTGCAGGCTAGAAGGGCCTAATGGCCTACTCCTGCACCTATTTTCTATGTTTCTATGCAAGAGAGAGAGAGAGGGACTGGGGGAAGAGAGAGAGACTGGGGGAAGAGAGAGAGACTGGGGGAGGGGGTGGGCGGAGAGAGACTGGGAGGGGCGGCGGAGAGAGACTGGGGGGACGGAGAGAGACTGGGGGGGTGGAGAGAGAGAGACTGTGGGGGCGGAGAGAGAGTGACTGGGGTGGCGGAGAGAGAGACTGGGGGGGCGGAGAGAGACACTGGGGGGGGCCAGAGAGAGAGACTGGAGGGGGGAGAGAGAGACTGGGGGGAGGGAGAGGGAGAGAGAGACTGTGGGTGGCAGAGAGGTGGAGAGACTGGGAGAGAGAGAAAGAGAGAGAGGAAGAGACTGGGGGAAGAGAGAGAGAGTGGGAAAGAGAGCAACTGGGGAGAGAGAGAGATAAAGTGGCGGGAGAGAGAGAGAGAAAGAGAGAGAGACTGAGGGGAGAGAGAGCGAGAGAGAGAGACTGGGGAGAGAGAGAGAGAGAGAGAGACTGCAGAGACTGGAGTGAGGGGCAGAGGGAGAGAGAGACAGTGGGTGGCAGAGAGAGGGAGAGACTGGGAGAGAGAGAGAGACTGGGGGCAGACAGTGAGAGAGAGAGAGATACTGGGGGGAGAGAGAGAGAGAAACTGGGGAGAGAGAGACAGCGAGCGACTGGGGGAGAGAGAGAGAGACTGGCGGGAGAGAGAGAGACTGGGGGGAGAGAGAGAGTGAGAGAGACTGGGGGGGAGAGAGAGAGAGAGAGGAGAGAGGTAGATTGGGGGGCAGAGAAAGAGGGGAGACTGGGAGGAGAGATAGAGAGAGAGACTGGGGGGAGAGAAACTGAGGGTGGAGAGCGAGAGACTGGGGGGAAGGGAGAGAGACTGGGGGGGGAGAGAGAGACTGGGGGGGGTGAGAGAGACTGGGTGGCGGGGGGGGAGAGGGACTGTGCGGGGAGAGAGAGACACGGCGGGGGGGAAGAGAGAGACTGGGGGCGGGAGAGAGAGACTGAGGGGGGGAGAGAGAGACTGCGGGGGGGAGAGAGACTGGGGGGTAGAGAGAGAGAGACGTGGGGGTGGAGAGAAAGAGACTGGAGGCGAGAGAGAGACTGGGGGGAGGGAGAGACTGGGGGTGAAGAGAGAGACGGGGGGAGAGAGAGCGACGTGCGGTGGGGGGGTGGTGGGTGAGAGAGAGACTGGGAGGGAGAGAGAGACTGGGGGGGAGAGAGAGACTGGGGGGAGAGAGAGAGAGACGGGGGGAGAGAGAGAGACTTGCGGTGGGGGGGGGGTGGGTGAGAGAGAGACTGGGAGGGAGAGAGAGACTGGGGGGGAGAGAGAGACTGGGGGATAGAGAGAGAGAGACTGGGGAGGAGGAGAGAGATACTGGGAGGGGGGAGAGACTGCGGGGGGGAGAGAGAGACTGGGGGGGGAGAGAGAGACGAGGGGAGAGAGAGAGACTTGCGGTGGGGGGGGGGTGGGTGAGAGTGAGACTGGGAGGGAGAGAGAGACTGGGGGGGAGAGAGAGACTGGGGGGAGAGAGAGAGAGACTGGGGAGGAGGAGAGATAGACTGGGAGGGGGGAGAGAGAGAGACTGGGAGGTGGGAGAGAGAGACTGGGGGGGGAGAGAGAGACTGGGGGTGAGTGTGAGACTGGGAGGGTGAGAGAAACTGGGGGAGGAGAGAGAGACTGGGGGAAGGAGAGAGAGACTGGGGGGAAGAGAGAGAGACTGGGGGGAGGAGAGAGAGACTTGGGGGAGGAGAGAGAGTGACTGGGGGGAGGGAGAGAGAGACTGGGTGGGAGAGAGAGTGGGGGGGAGAGAGAGACTGGGAAGGTAGAGAGAGACTGGGGGGTAGTGAGAGAGAGACTGGGGGGGAGGGAGAGAGAGACTGGGGGAGAGAGAGAGACTGGGGGGGAGAGAGAGACTGGGGGGGCGGGAGAGACTGGGGGGGGGGGCGAGAGTGAGACTGGGGGGGGAGAGAGGGACTGGAGGGAGGAGAGAGAGATTGGGGGGAGGAGAGAGAGACTGGGGGGGACGGAGAGAGACTGGGGGCGTGGAGAGAGAGAGACTGTGGGGGCGGAGAGAGAGTGACTGGGGTGGCGGAGAGAGAGACTGGGGGGGCGGAGAGAGAGACACTGGGGGGGGCGGAGAGAGAGACTGGAGGGGGGAGAGAGAGACAGGGGGGGAGAGATGGGGGGGAGAGAGAGACTTGCGGGGGGGTTGGTGAGGCAGACTGGGGGGAGGAGAAAGAGACTGGGTGAGGGAGAGGGAGAGAGAGACTGTGGGTGGCAGAGAGGTGGAGAGACTGGGAGAGAGAGAAAGAGAGAGAGGGAGAGACTGGGGGAAGAGAGAGAGAGTGGGAAAGAGAGCAACTGGGGAGAGAGAGAGAGAAAGTGGCGGGAGAGAGAGCGAGAAAGAGAGAGAGACTGGGGGGAGAGAGAGAACGACTGGGGGGAAGAGAGAGAGACTGGGGGGAGGAGAGAGAGACTGGGGTGAGGAGAGAGAGTGACTGGGGGGAAGAGAGAGAGACTGGGGGGAGGAGAGAGAGACTGGGGGGAGGGAGAGACTGTGGGGGAGAGAGAGACTGGGAGGGGGGAGAGAGAGACAGGGGGGGAGAGAGAGACTGGGGGGGAGAGAGAGACTGGGGGGGGGGAGAGACTGGGGGGGAGGCGAGAGTGAGACTGGGGGGGTGAGAGAGGGACTGGAGGGAGGAGAGAGAGATTGGGGGTAGGAGAGAGAGACTGGGGGGGACGGAGAGAGACTGGGGGGGGTGGAGAGAGAGAGACTGGGGGGCGGAGAGAGAGACACTGGGGGGGGGTGGAGAGAGAGACTGGAGGGGGGAGAGAGAGATAGGGGGGAGAGACGGGGGGGAGAGAGAGACTTGCGGGGGGGTTGGTGAGACAGACTGGGGGGAGGAGAAAGAGACTGGGTGAGGGAGAGGGAGAGAGAGACTGTGGGTGGCAGAGAGGTGGAGAGACTGGAAAAGAGAGAAAGAGAGAGAGGGAGAGACTGGGGGAAGAGAGAGAGTGTGGGAAAGAGAGCAACTGGGGAGAGAGAGAGAGAAAGTGGCGGGAGAGAGAGAGAAAATCGAGAGAGAGACTGGTGGGAGAGAGAGAGAGACTGGGGGGAAGAGAGAGAGACTCGGGGGAGGAGAGAGAGACTGGGGGGAGGAGAGAGAGACTGGGGGGAGGAGAGAGAGACTGGGGGGGGTGAGAGAGACTGGGTGGCGGGGGGGGAGAGAGACTGGGCGGGGAGAGAGAGACACGGCGGGGGGGAAGAGAGAGACTGGTGGCGGGAGAGAGAGACTGAGGGGGGGAGAGAGAGACTGTGGGGGGGAGAGAGACTGGGGGGGAGAGAGAGAGACGTGGGGGTGGAGAGAAAGAGACTGGAGGCGAGAGAGAGACTGGAGGGATAGAGAGACTGGGGGTGAAGAGAGAGACTGGAGGGGAGAGAGAGAGAGTCTGGTGGGGGGGAGAGAGAGAGACTGGTGGGGGGGGTGAGAGAGTGGGGGGGGAGATAGAGACTGGGGGGGAGAGAGAGACGGGGGGAGAGAAAGACTTGCGGTGGGGGGGGGTGGGTGAGAGAGAGACTGGGAGGGAGAGAGAGACTGGGGGGGAGAGAGAGACTGGGGGGGAGAGAGAGAGAGACTGGGAAGGAGGAGAGAGAGACTGGGAGGGGGGGGAGAGAGAGACTGGGAGGGAGAGAGAAACTGGGGGAAGAGAGAGAGACTGGGGGGGAGGAGAGAGAGTGACTGGGGGGAGGGAGAGAGAGACTGGGTGGGAGAGAGAGTGAGGGGGGAGAGAGAGACTGGGGGGGTAGAGAGAGACTGGGGTGGAGAGAGAGACTGGGAGCGAGAGAGAGACTGGGGGGGAGGGAGAGAGAGACTGGGGGGAGAGAGAGACTGTGGAGAGAGAGACTGGGAGGGGGGAGAGAGAGACAGGGGGGGAGAGAGAGACTAGGGGGGGGAGAGAGAGACTGGGGGGGCAGAGAGAGACTGGGGGGGCAAGAGAGAAACAGGGGGGAGAGAGGAGCTGGGGGGGGAGAGAGAGACTGGGGGGGGAGAGAGAGACTGGGGGTAGGAGAGAGAGACTGGGCGGAAGAGAGAGAGCCTGGGGGGAAGAGAGACAGACTGGGGGGTGGGGAGAGACTGGGTGGGAGAGAGAGACTGGGGGTGGAGAGAGAGACTTGCGGGAAGAGAGAGAGAATGGGGGGAGGAGAGAGAGACTGCGGGGGAGGGAGAGAGAGTCTGGTGGGGGGGGAGAGAGAGAGACTGGGGGGGGGAGAGAGAGACTGGGGGGTGAGAGAGAGACGGGGGGAGAGAGAGTGAGTCTTTCGGTGGGGTGCGGGGTTGGCTGAGAGAGAGACTGGGAGGGAGAGAGAGACTGGGGGGAGAGAGAGACTGGGGGGGGAGAGAGAGACTGGGGGGGAAGAGAGAGGCTGGAGGGGAGAGAGAGAGTCTGGTGGGGGGGGAGAGAGAGAGACTGGGGGGGGAGAGAGAGACTGGGGGGGAGAGAGAGACGGGGGGAGAGAGACAGAGACTTTCGGTGGGGGGTGGGGGTTGGGTGAGAGAGAGACTGGGAGGGAGAGAGAGAGACTGGGGGGGAGAGAGAGACTGGGAAGGAGGAGAGAGAGAGACGGGGTGGAGAGATAGAAAGAGACTGGGGGAACAAGAGAGAGAGACTGGGTGGAGAGAGAGAGATAGAGAGAAAGAGAGAGAGACTGGGGGTGGAGAGAGAGAGAGAGACTGGGGAGAGAGTGCGAGAGAAAGAGACAGGGGAGAGAGAGAGAGACTGGGGGAAGAGAGAGAGAGACGGGGAGAGAGAGAGAGAGAGACTGGGGGAAGAGAGAGAGAGACTGGGGGAAGAGAGAGAGAGAGAGAGACTGGGGGGGGAGAGAGAGAGAGAGACTGGGGAGAGAGAGACTGGGGGAAGAGAGAGAGACTGGGGGAAAAGAGAGAGAGAGACAGGGGGAAGAGAGAGAGAGAGAGACTGGGGGAAGAGGGGACCTCATAGAAACGTTTAAACTTCTGATGGGTTCAGACAGGTTAGATGCAGGAAGAATGTTCCCAATGTTGGGGAAGTCCAGAACCAGGGGTCACATTCTAAGGAAAAGGGGTAAGCCATTTAGGACCGAGATGAGGAGAAACTTTTTCACCCAGAGAGTGGTGAACCTGTGGAAGTCTCTACCACAGAAAGTTGTTGAGGCCAATTCACTAAATATATTCAAAAAGGAGTGAGATGAAGTCCTTACTACTAGGGGGATCAAGGGGTATGGCGAGAAAGCAGGAATCGGGTACTGAAGTTGCATGTTCAACTCATTGAATGGCGGTGCAGGCTAGAAGGGCCTAATGGCCTACTCCTGCACCTATTTTCTATGTTTCTATGTAAGAGAGAGAGAGAGAGACTGGGGGAAGAGGGAGAGACTGGGGGAAGAGAGAGAGACTGGGGGAAGAGAGAGAGACTGGGGGGGTTGGGCGGAGAGAGACTGGGAGGGGCGGCGGAGAGAGACTGGGGGGGGTGGAGAGAGACTGAGGGAGTGGAGAGAGAGAGACTGTGGGGGCGGAGAGAGAGTGACTGGGGTGGCGGAGAGAGAGACTGGGGGGTCGGAGAGAGAGACACTGGGGCGGGCGGAGAGAGAGACTGGAAGGGGGAGAGAGAGACAGGGGGGGAGAGACGGGGGTGAGAGAGAGACTTGCGGGGGGGTTGGTGAGACAGACTGGGGGGAGGAGAAAGAGACTGGGTGAGGGAGAGGGAGAGAGAGACTGTGGGTGGCAGAGAGGTGGAGAGACTGGGAGAGAGAGAAAGAGAGAGAGGGAGAGACTGGGGGTAGAGAGAGTGAGTGGGAAAGAGAGCAACTGGGGAGAGAGAGAGAGAAAGTGGCGGGAGAGAGAGAGAGAAAGAGAGAGAGACTGGGGGGAGAGAGAGAGAGACTGGGGGGAAGAGAGAGAGACTGGGGGGAGGAGAGAGAGACTGGGGGGAGGAGAGAGAGACTGGGGGGAAGAGAGAGAGACTGGGGGGAGGAGAGAGAGACTGGGGGGAGGAGAGAGAGTGACTGGGGGGGAAGAGAGAGAGACTGGGGGGAGGAGAGAGAGACTGGGGGGAGGGAGAGAGAGACTGGGTGGAGGGAGAGTGAGACTGGGTGGGAGAGAGAGTGGGGGGGGAAAGAGAGACTCGGGGGGGGAGGGAGAGACTGGGGGGAGAGAGAGACTGTGGGGGAGAGAGAGACTGGGAGCGGGGAGAGACTGGGGGGGGGAGAGAGAGACTGGGGTGGAGAGAGAGACTGGGGGGGAGAGAGAGACTGGGGGGGAGAGAGACTGGGGGGGCGAGAGTGAGACTGGGGGGGAGAGTGGGACTGGAGGGAAGAGAGAGAGATTGGAGGGAGGAGAGAGAGACTGGGGGGAGCAGAGAGAGACTGGGTGGGGGAGAGAGAGACTGTGTGGGGGAGAGAGAGACTGGGTGGGGGAGAGAGAGACTGGGTGGAGAGATAGAAAGAGACTGGGGGAGCAAGAGAGAGAGACTGGGTGGAGAGAGAGAGAGAGAAAGAGAGAGAGACTGGGGGTGGAGAGAGAGAGAGAGACTGGGGAGAGAGTGAGAGAGAAAGAGACAGGGGAGAGAGATAGAGACTGGGGGCAGAGAGAGAGACTGGGGGAAGAGAGAGAGAGAGAGAGACAAAAGGAAGAGAGAGAGAGACTGGGGCAAGAGATAGAGAGAGAGAGACTGGGGGAAGAGAGAGAGAGAGAGAGCGACTGGGGGAAAAGAGAGAGAGAGAGACTGGGGGAAGAGAGAGAGAGACGGGGAAGAGAGAGAGAGAGAGACTGGGGGAAGAGGGGACCTCATAGAAACGTTTAAAATTCTGATGGGTTCAGACAGGTTCGATGCAGGAAGAATGTTCCCAATGTTGGGGAAGTCCAGAACCAGGGGTCACATTCTAAGGATAAGGGGCAAGCCATCTAGGACCGAGATGAGGAGAAACTTTTTCACCCAGAGAGTGGTGAACCTGTGGAATTCTCTACCACAGAAAGTTGTTGAGGCCAATTCACGAAATATATTCAAAAAGGAGTGAGATGAAGTCCTTACTCCTGGGGGGTTCAAGGGGTATGGCGAGAAAGCAGGAATCGGGTACTGAAGTTGCATGTTCAACTCATTGAATGGCGGTGCAGGCTAGAAGGGCCTAATGGCCTACTCCTGCACCTATTTTCTATGTTTCTATGTAAGAGAGAGAGAGAGAGACTGGGGGAAGAGAGAGAGACTGGGGGAAGAGAGAGAGACTGGGGGAAGAGAGAGAGACTGGGGGGGTTGGGCGGAGAGAGACTGGGAGGGGCGGCGGAGAGAGACTGGGGGGGGCGGAGAGAGACTGAGGGGGTGGAGAGAGACTGGGGGGGGCGGAGAGAGACTGAGGGGGTGGAGAGAGAGAGACTGTGGGGTTGGAGAGAGAGTGACTGGGGTGGCGGAGAGAGAGACTGGGGGGTCGGAGAGAGAGACACTGGGGGGGGCGGAGAGAGAGACTGGAGGGGGGAGAGAGAGAGACAGGGGGGGAGAGACGGGGGGGAGAGAGAGACTTGCGGGGGGGTTGTTGAGACAGACTGGGAGAAGGAGAAAGAGACTGGGTGAGGGAGAGGGAGAGAGAGACTGGCGGGAGAGAGAGAGAGAGAGACTGGGGAGAGAGAGAGAGAGAGTGACTGGGGGGGAGAGAGAGAGAGAGAGAGAGGTAGATTGGGGGCAGAGAAAGAGGGGAGACTGGGAGGAGAGATAGAGAGAGAAACTGAGGGGAGAGAGCGAGAGACTGGGGGGGAAGGGAGAGAGACTGGGGGGGGAGAGAGAGACTGGGGGGGGGTGAGAGAGACTGGGTGGCGGGGGGGGGAGAGAGACTGGGCGGGGAGAGAGAGACACGGCGGGGGGGAAGAGAGAGACTGGGGGCGGGAGAGAGAGACTGAGGGGGAGAGAGAGAGACTGCGGGGGGGAGAGAGACTGGGGGGGAGAGAGAGAGACGTGGGGGTGGAGAGAAAGAGACTGGAGACGAGAGAGAGACTGGGGGGAGAGAGAGACTGGGGGTGAAGAGAGAGACTGGAGGGAAAAGGGAAAGAGTCTGGTGGGGGGGGTGAGAGAGTGGGGGGGGAGATAGAGACTGGGGGGGAGAGAGAGACGGTGGGAGAGAGAGAGACTTGCGGTGGGGGGGGTGGGTGAGAGAGAGACTGGGAGGGAGAGAGAGACTGGGGGGGAGAGAGAGACTGGGGGGGAGAGAGAGAGAGACTGGGGAAGAGGAGAGAGAGACTGGGAGGGGGGAGAGAGAGACTGGGAGGGAGAGAGAAACTGGGGGGAGGAGAGAGAGACTGGGGGGAGGAGAGAGAGACTGGGGGGAAGAGAGAGAGACTGGGGGGAGGAGAGAGAGACTGGGGGGGAGGAGAGAGAGTGACTGGGGGGAGGGAGAGAGAGACTGGGTGGGAGAGAGAATCGGGGGGGGAGAGAGAGATTGGGGGGGTAGAGAGAGACTGGGGTGGAGAGAGAGACTGGGAGCGAGAGAGAGACTGGGGGGGGGAGGGAGAGAGAGACTGGGGGGAGAGAGAGACTGTGGAGAGAGAGACTGGGAGGGGGGAGAGAGAGACAGGGGGGGGAGAGAGAGACTGGGGGGGAGAGAGAGTCTGGGGGGGGGAGAGAGAGACTGGGGGGGCAAGAGAGAGACAGGGGGAGAGAGGGACTGGGGTGGAGAGAGAGACTGGGGGGGAGAGAGAGACTGGGGGTAGGAGAGAGACTGGAGGGGAGAGAGAGAGAGTTTGGTGGGGGGGGAGAGAGAGAGACTGGGGGGGGGAGAGAGAGTCTGGGGGGCAGAGCGAGACGGGGGGAGAGAGAGAGAGACTTTTGGTGGGGGGTGGGGGTTGGGTGAGAGAGAAACTGGGAGGGAGAGAAAGACTAGGGGAGAGAGAGACTGCGGGGGAGAGAGAGAGAGACTGGGAAGGAGGAGAGAGAGACTGGGTGGGAGAGAGAGTGGGGGGGAAGAGAGAGACTCGGGGTGGGAGGGAGAGGCTGGGGGGAGAGAGAGACTGTGGGGAAGAGAGAGACTGGGAGGGGGGTGAGAGAGACTGGGGGGGGAGAGAGAGACTGTGGGGGAGAGAGAGACTGGGGGGAGAGAGACTGGGGGGGCGAGAGTGAGACTGGGGGGGGAGAGCGGGACTGGAGGGAGGAGAGAGAGATTGGGGGGAGGAGAGAGAGACTGGGGGGAGGAGAGAGAGACTGGGTGGGGGAGAGAGAGACTGGGTGGGGGAGAGAGAGACTGGGTGGAGAGATAGAAAGAGACTGGGGGAGCAAGAGCGAGAGACTGGGTGGAGAGAGAGAGAGAGAGAAAGAGAGAGAGACTGGGGGTGGAGAGAGAGAGAGAGACTGGGGAGAGAGTGTGAGAGAAAGAGACAGGGGAGAGAGATAGAGACTGGGGGCAGAGAGAGAGACTGGGGGAAGAGAGAGAGAGAGAGACTGGGGAGAGAGAGAGAGATTGAGACTGGGGGAAGAGAGAGAGAGAGACTGGGGGAAGAGAGAGAGAGCCTGGGGGAAAAGAGAGAGAGAGAGAGAGACTGGGGGAAGAGAGAGAGAGACTGGGGCAAGAGAGAGAGAGAGCGAGACTGGGGGAAGAGAGAGAGAGAGAGAGACTGGGGGAAAAGAGAGAGAGAGAGAGACTGGAGGAAGAGAGAGAGAGACGGGGAAGAGAGAGAGAGAGAGACTGGGGGAAGAGGGGACCTCATAGAAACGTTTAAAATTCTGATGGGTTCAGACAGGTTCGATGCAGGAAGAATGTTCCCAATGTTGGGAAAGTCCAGAACCAGGGGTCACATTCTAAGGATAAGGGGCAAGCCATTTAGGACCGAGATGAGGAGAAACTTTTTCACCCAGAGAGTGGTGAACCTGTGCAATTCTCTACCACAGAAAGTTGTTGAGGCCAATTCACTAAATATATTCAAAAAGGAGTGAGATGAAGTCCTTACTCCTAGGGGGATCAAGGGGTATGGCGAGAAAGCAGGAATCGGGTACTGAAGTTGCATGTTCAACTCATTGAATGGCGGTGCAGGCTAGAAGGGCCTAATGGCCTACTCCTGCACCTATTTTCTATGTTTCTATGTAAGAGAGAGAGAGACTGTGGGGGTGGAGAGAGAGAGACTGTGGGGGCGGAGAGAGAGTGACTGGGGTGGCGGAGAGAGAGACTGGGGGGGCGGAGAGAGAGACACTGGGGGGGGCCGGAGAGAGAGACTGGAGGGGGGAGAGAGAGACTGGAGGGGAGAGACGGGGGGGAGAGAGAGACTTGCGGGGGGGTTGGTGAGACAGACTGGGGGGAGTAGAAAGAGACTGGGGGGATGAGAGAGAGACTGGGGGGAAGAGAGAGAGACTGGGGGGAGGGGAGAGAGACTGGGGGGGAGGAGAGAGAGTGACTGGGGGGAGGGAGAGAGAGACTGGGTGGGAGAGAGAGTGGGGGGGGAGAGAGAGACTTGGGGGGTAGAGAGAGACTGGGGTGGAGAGAGAGACTGGGAGCGAGAGAGAGACTGGGGGGGAGGGAGAGAGAGACTGGGGGGGAAAGAGAGACTGTGGAGAGAGAGACTGGGAGGGGGGAGAGAGAGACAGGGGGGGAGAGAGAGACTGGGGGGGAGAGAGAGACTGGGGGGGAGAGAGAGACTGGGGGGGCAAGAGAGAGACAGGGGGGAGAGAGGGACTGGGGGGGGAGAGAGAGACTGGGTGGGGAGAGAGAGACTGGGGGTAGGGGAGAGAGACTGGGCGGAAGAGAGAGAGCCTGGGGGGAAGAGAGAGAGACTGGGGGGTGGGGAGAGACTGGGTGGGAGAGAGAGAGATTGGGGGTGGAGAGAGAGACTTGCGGGAAGAGAGAGAGACTGGGGGGAGGAGAGAGAGACTGCGGGGGAGGGAGAGTGAGTCTGGTGGGGGGGGAGAGAGAGAGACTGGGGGGGGAGAGAGAGACGGGGGGAGAGAGAGAGAGACTTTCGGTGTGGGGGGGTGTTGGGTGAGAGAGAGACTGGCAGGGAGAGAGAGACTGGGGGGGAGAGAGAGACTGGGGGGGAGAGAGAGACTGGGGGGAAGAGAGAGACTGGAGGGGAGAGAGAGAGAGTCTGGTGGGGGGGGAGAGAGAGAGACTGGGGGGTGGGAGAGAGAGACTGGGGGGGAGAGAGAGACGGGGGGAGAGAGAGAGAGACTTTCGGTGGAAGGTGGGGGTTGGGTGAGAGAGAGACTGGGAGGGAGAGAGAGACTGGGGGGGAGAGAGAGACTGGGGGGTGAGAGAGAGAGAGACTGGGAAGGAGGAGAGAGAGACTGGGAGGGGTGAGAGAGAGACTGGGGGGGAGAGAGAGACTGGGGGGGAGTGTGAGACTGGGAGGGAGAGAGGAAATGGGGGGAGGAGAGAGAGACTGGGGGGAGGAGAGAGAGTGACTTGGGGGAAGAGAGAGAGACTGGGGGGAGGAGATAGAGACTGGGGGGAGGGAGAGAGAGACTGGGTGGAGGGAGAGAGAGACTGGGTGGGAGAGAGAGTGGGGGGTAAGAGAGAGACTCGGGGTGGGAGGGAGAGACTGGGGGGAGAGAGAGACTGTGGGGAAGAGAGAGACTGGGAGGGGGGTGAGAGAGACTGGGGGGGAGAGAGAGACTGGGGGGGAGAGAGAGACTGGGGGGAAGAGAGACTGGGGGGGGGCGAGAGTGAGACTGGGTGGGGAGAGCGGGACTGGAGGGAGGAGAGAGAGATTGGGGGGAGGAGAGAGAGACTGGGGGGAGGAGAGAGAGACTGGGTGGGGGAGAGAGAGACTGGGTGGAGGAGCGAGAGACTGGGTGGAGAGATAGAAAGAGACTAGGGGAGCAAGAGAGAGAGACTGGGTGGAGAGAGAGAGAGAGAGAAAGAGAGAGAGACTGGGGGTGGAGAGAGAGAGAGAGACTGGGGAGAGAGTGAGAGAGAAAGAGACAGGGGAGAGAGATAGAGACTGGGGGCAGAGAGAGAGACTGGGGTAAGAGAGAGAGAGAGAGACTGGGGAGAGAGAGAGAGAGAGAGAGGCTGGGGGAAGAGAGAGAGAGAGAGAGTGGGGGAAGAGAGAGAGAGAGACTGGGGGAAGAGAGAGAGAGAGACTGGGGGAAAAGAGAGAGAGAGAGAGAGACTGGGGGAAGAGAGAGAGAGACTGGGGCAAGAGAGAGAGAGAGCGAGACTGGGGGAAAAGAGAGAGAGAGACTGGGGAAAAGAGAGAGAGAGAGACTGGAGGAAGAGAGAGAGAGACGGGGAAGAGAGAGAGAGAGAGACTGGGGGAAGAGGGGACCTCATAGAAACGTTTAAAATTCTGATGGGTTCAGACAGGTTCGATGCAGGAAGAATGTTCCCAATGTTGGGGAAGTCCAGAATCAGGGGTCACATTCTAAGCATAAGGGGCAAGCCATCTAGGACCGAGATGAGGAGAAACGTTTTCACCCAGAGAGTGGTGAACCTGTGGAATTCTCTACCACAGAAAGTTGTTGAGGCCAATTCACTAAATATATTCAAAAAGGAGTGAGATGAAGTCCTTACTACTAGGGGGATCAAGGGGTATGGCGAGAAAGCAGGAATCGGGTACTGAAGTTGCATGTTCAATTCTTTGAATGGCGGTGCAGGCTAGAAGGGCCTAATGGCCTGCTCCTGCACCTATTTTCTATGTTTCTATGTAAGAGAGAGAGAGAGAGACTGGGGGAAGAGAGAGAGACTGGGGGAAGAGAGAGAGACTGGGGGAAGAGAGAGAGACTGGGGGGGGGTGGACGGAGAGAGACTGGGAGGGGCGGCGGAGAGAGACTGGGGGGGCGGAGAGAGACTGGGGGGGTGGAGAGAGAGAGACTGTGGGGGCGGAGAGAGAGTGACTGGGGTGGCGGAGAGAGAGACTGGGGGGGCGGAGAGAGAGACACTGGGGGGGGAGCAGAGAGAGACTGGGGGGAGGAGAGAGAGACTGGGGGGAAGAGAGAGAGACTGGGGGGAGGAGAGAGAGACTGGGGGGGAGGAGAGAGAGACTGGGTGGGAGAGAGAGTAGGGGGGGAGAGAGAGACTGGGGGGGTAGAGAGAGACTGCCGTGGAGAGAGAGACTGGGAGCGAGAGAGAGACTGGGGGGGGGGAGGGAGAGAGAGACTGGGGGGGAGAGAGAGACTGTGGAGAGAGAGACTGGGAGGGGGGAGAGAGAGACAGGGGGGAGAGAGAGACTGGGGGGAGAGAGAGACTGGGGGGGGAGAGAGAGACTGGGGGGCAAGAGAGAGACAGGGGGGAGAGAGGGACTGGGGGGGGGAGAGAGACTGGGGGGGGAGAGAGAGACTGGGGGTGGGAGAGAGAGACTGGGCGGAAGAGAGAGAGCCTGGGGGGAAGAGAGAGAGACTGGGGGGTGGGGAGAGACTGGGTGGGAGAGAGAGACTGGGGGTGGAGAGAGACTTGCGGGAAGAGAGAGAGACTGGGGGGAGGAGAGAGAGACTGCGGGGGAGGGAGAGTGAGTCTGGTGGGGGGGGAGAGAGAGAGACTGGGGGGGGAGAGAGAGACTGGGGGGGGAGAGAGAGAGACTTTCGGTGTGGGGGGGGTGTTGGGTGAGAGAGAGACTGGCAGGGAGAGGGAGACTGGGGGGGAGAGAGACTGGGGGGGAAGAGAGAGACTGGAGGGGAGAGAGAGAGAGTCTGGTGGGGGGGACAGAGAGAGACTGGGGGGGGAGAGAGAGACTGGGGGGGAGAGAGAGACAGGGGGAGAGAGAGAGAGACTTTCGGTGGGGGGTGGGGGTTGGGTGAGAGAGAGACTGGGAGGGAGAGAGAGACTTGGGGGGAGAGAGAGACTGGGGGGGGGAGAGAGAGAGAGACTGGGAAGGAGGAGAGAGAGACTGGGAGGGGTGAGAGAGAGACTTGGGGGGAGAGAGAGACTGGGGGGGAGTGTGAGACTGGGAGGGAGAGAGGAACTGGGGGGAGGAGAGAGAGACTGGGGGGAGGACAGAGAGACTGAGGGGAAGAGAGAGAGACTGGGGGGAGGAGAGAGAGACTGGGGTGTCGGAGAGAGAGTGACTGGGGGGAAGAGAGAGAGACCGGGGGGAGGAGAGAGAGACTGGGGGGAGGGAGAGAGAGACTGGGTGGAGGGAGAGAGAGACTGGGTGGGAGAGAGAGTGGGGGGGAGAGAGAGACTCGGGGCGGGAGGGAGAGACTGGGGGGAGAGAGAGACTGTGGGGAAGAGAGAGACTGGGAGGGGGGAGAGAGAGACTGGGGGGGAGAGAGAGACTGGGGGGGAGAGAGAGACTGGGGGGGAGAGAGACTGGGGGGGCGAGAGTGAGACTGGGGGGGGAGAGAGGGACTGGAGGGAGGAGAGAGAGATTGGGGGGAGGAGAGAGAGACTGGAGGGAGGAGAGAGAGACTGGGTGGCGGAGAGAGAGACTGGGTGGGGGAGAGAGACTGGGTGGAGAGATAGAAAGAGACTGGGGGAGCAAGAGAGAGAGACTGGGTGGAGAGAGAGAGAGAGAGAAAGAGTGAGAGACTGGGGGTGGAGAGAGAGAGAGAGACTGGGGAGAGAGTGAGAGAGAAAGAGACAGGGGAGAGAGATAGAGACTGCGGGCAGAGAGAGAGACTGGGGGAAGAGAGAGAGAGAGAGACTGGGGAGAGAGAGAGAGAGAGACTGGGGGAAGAGAGAGAGAGACTGGGGGAAGAGAGAGAGAGAGAGACTGGGGGGGGAGAGAGAGAGAGAGACTGGGGGAAGAGAGAGAGACTGGGGGAAGAGAGAGAGAGAGAGAGAGACAAAAGGAAGAGAGAGAGAGACTGGGGCAAGAGATAGAGAGAGAGACTGGGGGAAGAGAGAGAGAGAGAGAAAGACTGGGGGAAAAGAGAGAGAGAGAGACTGGGGGAAGAGAGAGAGAGACGGGGAAGAGAGAGAGAGAGACTGGGGGAAGAGGGGACCTCATAGAAACGTTTAAAATTCTGATGGGTTCAGACAGGTTCGATGCAGGAAGAATGTTCCCAATGTTGGGGAAGTCCAGAACCAGGGGTCACATTCTAAGGATAAGGGGCAAGCCATCTAGGACCGAGATGAGGAGAAACTTTTTCACCCAGAGAGTGGTGAACCTGTGGAATTCTCTACCACAGAAAGTTGTTGAGGCCAATTCACTAAATATATTCAAAAAGGAGTGAGATGAAGTCCTTACTCCTAGGGGGATCAAGGGGTATGGAGAGAAAGCAGGAATCGGGTACTGAAGTTGCATGTTCAACTCATTGAATGGCGGTGCAGGCTAGAAGGGCCTAATGGCCTACTCCTGCACCTATTTTCTATGTTTCTATGTAAGAGAGAGAGAGAGAGACTGGGGGAAGAGAGAGAGACTGGGGGAAGAGAGAGAGACTGGGGGGGGGGGTGGGCGGAGAGAGACTGGGGGTGAAGAGAGAGACTGGAGGGGAGAGAGAGAGAGTCTGGTGGGGGGGAGAGAGAGAGACTGGTGGGGGGGAGAGAGACTGTGGGGGGAGATAGAGACTGGGGGGGAGAGAGAGTTGGGGGGGAGAGAGACTGTGGGGGGAGATAGAGACTGGGGGGGAGAGAGAGACGGGGGGGAGAGAGAGAGACTTGCGGTGGGGGGATGGGTGTGAGAGAGAGACTGGGAGGGAGAGAGAGACTGGGGGGGAGAGAGAGAGAGACTGGGGAAGAGGAGAGAGAGACTGGGAGGGGGGAGAGAGAGAGACTGGGAGGGGGGAGCGAGAGACTGGGGGGGGAGAGAGAGACTGGGAGGGAGAGAGACACGGGGGGAGGAGAGAGAGACTGGGGGGAAGAGAGAGAGACTGGGGGGAGGAGAGAGAGACTGGGGGGGAGGAGAGAGAGTGACTGGGGGGAGGGAGAGAGAGACTGGGTGGGAGAGAGAGTGGGGAGGGAGAGAGAGAGTGGGGGGGTAGAGAGAGACTGGGATGGAGAGAGAGACTGGGAGCGAGAGAGAGACTGGGGGGGGGAGGGAGAGAGAGACTGGGGGGAGAGAGAGACTGTGGAGAGAGAGACTGGGAGGGGGGAGAGAGAGACAGGGGGAGGAGAGAGAGACTGGGGGGGAGAGAGAGACTGGGGGGGCAGAGAGAGACAGGGGGGGCAAGAGAGAGACAGGGGGGAGAGAGGGACTGGGGGGGGGAGAGAGAGACTGGGGGGGGAGAGAGAGACTGGGGGTAGGAGAGAGAGACTGGGCGGAAGAGAGAGAGCCTGGGGGGAAGAGAGAGAGACTGGGGGGTGGGGGGAGACTGGGTGGGAGAGAGAGACTGGGGGTGGAGAGAGAGACTTGCGGGAAGAGAGAGAGACTGGGGGGAGGAGAGAGAGACTGCGGGGGAGGGAGAGTGAGTCTGGTGGGGGGGGAGAGAGAGAGACTGGGGGTGGAGAGAGAGACTGGGGGGGGAGAGAGAGACGGGGGGGAGAGAGAGAGAGAGACTTTCGGTGGGGGGGGGTTGGGTGAGAGAGAGACTGGGAGGGAGAGAGAGACTGGGGGGGAGAGAGAGACTGGGGGGGAGAGAGAGACTGGGGGGGAAGAGGGAGACTGGAGGGGAGAGAGAGAGAGTCTGGTGGGGGGGGAGAGAGAGAGACTGGGGGGGGAGAGAGAGACTGGGGGGCAGAGAGAGACGGGGGGAGAGAGAGAGAGACTTTCGGTGGAGGGTGGGGGTTGGGTGTGAGAGAGACTGGGAGGGAGAGACTGGGGGGGAGAGAGAGACTGGGGGGGAGAGAGAGACTGGGGGGGGGGAGAGACTGGGGGGGGCGAGAGTGAGACTGGGGGGGGAGAGAGGGACTGGAGGGAGGAGAGAGAGATTGGGGGGAGGAGAGAGAGACTGGGGGGGACGGAGAGAGACTGGGGGGGTGGAGAGAGAGAGACTGTGGGGGCGGAGAGAGAGTGACTGGGGTGGCGGAGAGAGAGACTGGGGGGGCGGAGAGAGAGACACTGGGGGGGCGGAGAGAGAGACTGGAGGGGGGAGAGAGAGACAGGGGGGAGAGATGGGGGGGAGAGAGAGACTTGCGGGGGGGTTGGTGAGACAGACTGGGGGGAGGAGAAAGAGACTGGGTGAGGGAGAGGGAGAGAGAGACTGTGGATGGCAGAGAGGTGGAGAGACTGGGAGAGAGAGAAAGAGAGAGAGGGAGAGACTGGGGGAAGAGAGAGAGAGTGGGAAAGAGAGCAACTGGGGAGAGAGAGAAAGTGGCGGGAGAGAGCGCGAGAAAGAGAGAGAGACTGGGGGAGAGAGAGAGACTGGGGGGAGGAGAGAGAGACTTGGGGGAGGAGAGAGAGACTGGGGGGAGGAGAGAGAGACTGGGGGGAAGAGAGAGAGACTGGGGGGAGGAGAGAGAGACTGGGGGGAGGAGAGAGAGTGACTGGGGGGAAGAGAGAGAGACTGGGGGAAGGAGAGAGAGACTGGGGGGAGGGAGAGAGAGACTGGGTGGAGGGAGAGAGAGACTGGGTGGAGGGAGAGAGAGACTGGGTGGGAGAGAGAGTGGGGGGGGAGAGAGAGACTCGGGGGGGGGAGGGAGAGACTGGGGGGAGAGAGAGACTGTGGGGGAGAGAGAGACTGGGAGGGGGGAGAGAGAGACTGGGTGGAGAGAATAGAAAGAGATTGGGGGAGCAAGAGAGAGAGACTGGGTGGAGAGAGAGAGAGAGAGAAAGAGAGAGAGACTGGGGATGGAGAGAGAGCGAGAGACTGGGGATAGAGTGAGAGAGAAAGAGACAGGGGAGAGAGATAGAGACTGGGGGCAGAGAGAGAGACTGGGGGAAGAGAGAGAGAGAGACTGGGGAGAGAGAGAGAGAGAGAGACTGGGGGAAGAGAGAGAGAGAGAGAGACTGGGGGGGAGAGAAAGAGAGAGACTGGGGGAAGAGAGAGAGAGAGACTGGGGGAAGAGAGAGAGAGACTGGGGGAAGAGAGAGAGAGAGAGAGACTGGGGGGGAGAGAAAGAGAGAGACTGGGGAAGAGGGAGAGAGAGACTGGGGGAAGAGAGAGAGAGAGAGACTGGGGGAAAAGAGAGAGAGACTGGGGGAAGAGAGAGAGACGGGGAAGAGAGAGAGAGAGAGACTGGGGGAAGAGAGAGAGAGACTGGGGGAAGAGAGAGAGAGAGAGACTGGGGGGGGGAGAGAGAGAGAGAGACTGGGGGAAGAGAGAGAGAGACTGGGGGAAGAGAGAGAGAGAGAGAGAGACAAAAGGAAGAGAGAGAGAGACTGGGGCAAGAGATAGAGAGAGAGACTGGGGGAAGAGAGAGAGAGAGAAAGACTGGGGGAAAAGAGAGAGAGAGAGACTGGGGGAAGAAGAGAGAGAGACGGGAAGAGAGAGAGAGAGAGACTGGGGGAAGAGGGGACCTCATAGAAACGTTTAAAATTCTGATGGGTTCAGACAGGTTCGATGCAGGAAGAATGTTCCCAATGTTGGGAAGTCCAGAACCAGGGGTCACATTCTAAGGATAAGGGGCAAGCCATCTAGGACCGAGATGAGGAGAAACTTTTTCACCCAGAGAGTGGTGAACCTGTGGAATTCTCTACCACAGAAAGTTGTTGAGGCCAATTCACCTAAATATATTCAAAAAGGAGTGAGATGAAGTCCTTACTCCTAAGGGGGATCAAGGGGTATGGCGAGAAAGCAGGAATCGGGTACTGAAGTTGCATGTTCAACTCATTGAATGGCGGTGCAGGCTAGAAGGGCCTAATGGCCTACTCCTGCACCTATTTTCTATGTTTCTATGTAAGAGAGAGAGAGACTGGGGGGAGAGAGAGACTGGGGGTGAAGAGAGAGACTGGAGGGGAGAGAGAGAGAGTCTGGTGGGGGGGAGAGAGAGAGACTGGTGGGGGGGAGAGAATCTGTGGGGGGAGATAGAGACGGGGGGAGAGAGAGTTGGGGGGGAGAGAGACTGTGGGGGGAGATAGAGACTGGGGGGGAGAGAGAGACGGGGGGGAGAGAGAGAGACTTGCGGTGGGGGATGGGTGTGAGAGAGAGACTGGGAGGGAGAGAGAGACTGGGGGGGGGAGAGCGAGAGACTGGGGGGGAAGGGAGAGAGACTGGGGGGGGGGGAGAGAGAGACTGGGGGAGGGCTGAGAGAGACTGGGTGGCGAGGGGGGAGAGGGACTGGGCGGGGAGAGAGAGACACGGCGGGGGGGAAGAGAGAGACTGGGGGCGGGAGAGAGAGACTGAGGGGGGAGAGAGAGACTGCGGGGGGGAGAGAGACTGGGGGGAGAGAGAGAGACGTGGGGGTGGAGAGAAAGAGACTGGAGGCGAGAGACTGGGGGGAGAGAGAGACTGGGGGTGAAGAGAGAGACTGGAGGGGAGAGAGAGAGAACTGCGGTGGGGTGGGGGGTGGGTGAGAGAGAGACTAGGAGGGAGAGAGAGACTGCGGGGGAGAGAGAGACTAGGGGGGAGAGAGAGAGAGACTGGGGAGGAGGAGAGAGAGACTGGGAGGGGGGAGAGAGAGACTGGTGGGGGGAGAGAGACTGGGGGTGTAGAGAGAGACTGGGGGGAGAGAGAGATGGGGGCGGAGAGAGAGACTTGCGGTGGGGGGGGGGGGTGAGAGAGAGACTGGGAGGGAGAGAGAGACTGGGGAGGGGAGAGAGAGAGACTGGAGGGGGGAGAGAGAGACTGGGTGGGGGAGAGAGAGACTGGGGGTGAGTGTGAGACTGGGAGGGAGAGAGAAACTGGGGGAGGAGAGAGAGACTGGGGGGAGGAGAGAGAGACTGGGGGGAAGAGAGAGAGACTGGGGGGAGGAGAGAGAGTGACTGGGGGAGGGAGAGAGAGACTGCGTGGGAGAGAGAGTGGGAGGGGAAGAGAGAGACTGGGGGGGTAGAGAGAGACTGGGGGGTAGAGAGAGACTGGGGGGGGGCGAGAATGAGACTGGGGGGGGAGAGAGGGACTGGAGGGAGGAGAGAGAGATTAGGGGGAGGAGAGAGAGACTGGGGGGAGGAGAGAGAGACTGGGTGGGGGAGAGAGAGACTGGGTGGGGGAGAGAGAGACTGGGTGGAGAGATAGAAAGAGACTGGGGGAGCAAGAGAGAGAGACTGGGTGGAGAGAGAGAGAGAGAGAGAGAGAAAGAGAGAGAGACTGGGGGTGGAGAGAGAGAGAGAGAGACTGGGGAGAGAGTGCGAGAGAAAGAGACAGGGAGAGAGAGACTGGGGGAAGAGAGAGAGAGTGGGGTAAGAGAGAGAGAGAGAGACGGGGGAGAGAGAGAGAGAGAGAGACTGGGGGAAGAGAGAGAGAGACTGGGGAAGAGAGAGAGAGAGAGAGACTGCGGGGGGAGAGAGAGAGAGAGACTGGGGGAAGAGAGAGAGAGACTGGGGAAGAGAGAGAGAGAGAGAGACTGGGGGAAGAGAGAGAGAGAGAGAGACTGGGGGAAGAGAGAGAGAGAGAGACTGGGGCAGGAGAGAGAGAGAGAGACTGGGGAGAGAGAGAGAGAGAGACTGGGGGAAGAGGGGACCTCATAGAAACGTTTAAAATTCTGATGGGTTCAGACAGGTTAGATGCAGGAAGAATGTTCCCAATGTTGGGGAAGTCCAGAACCAGGGGTCACATTCTCAGGATAAGTGGTAAGCCATTTAGGACCGAGATGAGGAGAAACTTTTTCACCCAGAGAGTGGTGAACCTGTGGAATTCTCTACCACAGAAAGTTGTTGAGGCCAATTCACTAAATATATTCAAAAAGGAGTGAGATGAAGTCCTTACTACTAGGGGGATCAAGGGGTATGGCGAGAAAGCAGGAATCGGGTACTGAAGTTGCATGTTCAGCCATGAACTCATTGAATGGCGGTGCAGGCTTGAAGGGCCGAATGGCCTACTCCTGCACCTATTTTCTATGTTTCTGTAAGAGAGAGAGAGAGAGACTGGGGGAAGAGAGAGAGACTGGGGGAAGAGAGAGAGACTGGGAGGAGCGGCGGAGAGAGACTGGGGGTGGAGAGAGAGAGACTGTGGGGGCGGAGAGTGTGAGAGACTGGGGGGCGGAGAGAGAGTGACTGGGGTGGCGGAGAGAGAGAGACTGGGGGGCGGAGAGAGAGAGACTGAGGGGCGGAGAGAGAGAGACTCGGGGGGGCAGAGAGAGATAGACTGGGGGGGGGAAGAGCGAGAGAGAGACTGGGGGGGCGGGGAGAGAAAGGGACTGGGTGGGGGCAGGGAGAGAGAGAGACTGGGGTGGGGGGGGAGAGAGAAACTGGTTGGGGAGGGAGAGACTGGTGGATAGAGAGAGAGAGAGAGAGACTGGCGTGGGGCGGGGGAGAGAGAGAGAGTGACTGGGGGGAGAGAGAGAGAGAGAGAGAGAGAGAGAGACTGGGGGGGGAGGGGAGAGAGAGAGAGGGACTGGGGGGAGAGACAGAGACTCCGGGGAGTGAGAGAGAGACTGGGGGAGAGAGAGAGAGAGAGAGAGAGAGAGACTGGGGGGAGAGAGAGAGAGAGAGAGAGACTGGTAGAGTGGGGGGGAGAGAGAGAGAGAATGGGCGGAGAGAGAGAGAGAGAGAGAGATACTGGGGGGGGGGTGGAGAGAGAGAGAGCGACTGGGAGGGAAAAGAGAGAGACTAGGAGGGAAAAGAGAGAGAGAGACTAAGAGGGAAAAGAGAGAGAGAGACTGGGGGGAGAGAGAGAGAGAGAGACTGGTGGGAGAGAGAAAGAGAGAGAGACTGGTGGGAGAGAGAGAGAGAGAGATACTGGGTGGAGAGAGAGAGAGAGACTGGGGGGAGAGTCACAAATCACTGACTCCACACGGTCTGGTGTAAATCTAACTGCTGTGACCTTGGTCCTTTATTGAACAGCCTCAGAGTGCCCCTCAGGTGTGGTGGTCAGCCTTTTATATTGCCTGTTGCAGGTACTTCCAGGTTTCCCACCACAGTGCACTCTGTGGGTACCATTGTGCTTACATTACATTTAAGGTACCAGGACGATACACACCTCAACACATAACATCACACTTGTCCAACGGAAGGCAGGTAGGCATAGACAGTGCGTTAGTATGGTACATGTTATCTGGTACATTAACTAGTTATTGACTGGTAACGGATCCCTGATTTCCTTGTTAGCTCTTATCATTAATTGTACTTTACATCCCTTACTTTACACAAATACAGTGGCCATTCAGCATTAAAATATTAATTCATATTATAAATTCGCCATCTCACATTAACACAGTTCATTTTAGACTCGCTGTGCCTTACAGAAGTCCTTTGTGGGGACCACCACATGGTAAGGCCCTTTTAAGACTCCCGGGTGCATTTCCTTTTTAAGGCACCATATTTGATGCAGGAGGATTCCACGAGGCTTCTCCTTGGGCGCCGCCATCTTTGATGCTCTGCTGTTCTGGACACGTGGCCCCCGACCTCCAGCTGCTGCCGCCGCCCGACTCTCCCTCTGCGTAGGCCCCTCCGATCCGCCGGCCATCCTGGATCCCTCGCCCCCCACCCGCAGTGCCCCCCCACTAGGCCCCTCTCTGCAGGGCTGCTTGTCTGTGGGGGCTGAGGCTGCAGGGTCTCTGTGTGAGGTCCGGGCCTGGGACTTGCCTGTGGGGGCTGAGGCTGCAGGGTCTCTGTGTGAGGTCCGGGCCTGAGGCTTGTCTGTGGGTGGATTGAGGCTGCAGGGTCTCTGTGTGAGGTCCGGGCCTGGGGCTTGTCTGTGGGTGGATTGAGGCTGCAGGGTCTCTGTGTGAGGTCCAGGCCTGGGGCTTGTCTGTGGGAGCTGAGGCTGCAGGGTCTCTGTGTGAGGTCCGGGCCTGAGGCTTGTCTGTGGGTGGATTGAGGCTGCAGGGTCTCTGTGTGAGGTCCAGGCCTGGGGCTTGTCTGTGGGAGCTGAGGCTGCAGGGTCTCTGTGTGAGGTCCGGGCCTGGGGCTTGCCTGTGGGTGGATTGAGGCTGCAGGGTCTCTGTGTGAGGTCCGGGCCTGGGGCTTGTCTGTGGGGGCTGAGGCTGCAGGGTCTCTGTGTGAGGTCCGGGCCTGGGGCTTGTCTGTGGGGGCTGAGGCTCCAGGGTCTCTTTGTGAGGTCCGGGCCTGGGGCTTGTCTGTGGGGGCTGAGGCTCCAGGGTCTCTGTGTGAGGTCCGGGCCTGGGGCTTGCCTGTGGGTGGATTGAGGCTGCAGGGTCTCTGTGTGAGGTCCGGGCCTGGGGCTTGTCTGTGGGGGCTGAGGCTGCAGGGTCTCTGTGTGAGATCCGGGCCTGGGGCTTGTCTGTGGGAGCTGAGGCTGCAGGGTCTCTGTGTGAGGTCCGGGCCTGGGGCTTGCCTGTGGGGGCTGAGGCTGCAGGGTCTCTGTGTGAGATCCGGGCCTGGGGCTTGCCTGTGGGGATTAAGGCTGCAGGGTCTCTGTGTGAGGTCCAGGCCTGGGGCTTGTCTGTGGGGGCTGAGGCTGCAGGGTCTCTGTGTGAGATCCGGGCCTGGGGCTTGTCTGTGGGAGCTGAGGCTGCAGGGTCTCTGTGTGAGGTCCGGGCCTGGGGCTTGCCTGTGGGGGCTGAGGCTGCAGGGTCTCTGTGTGAGGTCCGGGGCTGGGACTTGCCTGTGGGTGGATTGAGGCTGCAGGGTCTCTGTGTGAGGTCCGGGCCTGGGGCTTGTCTGTGGGTGGATTGAGGCTGCAGGGTCTCTGTGTGAGGTCCGGGCCTGGGGCTTGCCTGTGGGTGGATTGAGGCTGCAGGGTCTCTGTGTGAGGTCCGGGGCTGGGACTTGTCTGTGGGTGGATTGAGGCTGCAGCTCCAGCTCGGTCGGCGCTGCTCTCTGGGGTCCCGGGGCACGGCAGCACCCCGGGGAGCAGCAGCCTGTGGAGTGGTGAAGTCTTCCCAGCTCCCACGGACCGTCCCCATCCACCTCCGGCAGAGGAGTGTGGGCCCATCGCCTGCAACGACCCACAAAGGTAAAGCGTGCGTCTCGTCCCCGTGGGATACCTGCACCATCGCTCTGCCAAGAACAGGTATCAGTTCCCTGGTGTAGATACGCAGCTTTGCCGTGACTGGGACCAGCTTGGGTCGTGCAGCTGGGTTAATCCACAGTTTATCAAAAGTTCTCTGAGTCATCAACGACGGACCGGAGCCCGTGTCCACTTCCATACTCACAGGGACTCCGTTGATTTTTACTTCACTTATCACTGGGGGCGAATCGTCAGTACACGTGTACAGTCCCAACACCTCATCATCTTCTGCCAGCTTCTCACTGGATGGTGAATCATCCCCCATCTCCTCAGCCACACGGTGAGTCTGATTTCTTTCACACATACGCTGAAGGTGGCCTTTCGTGTGACAGGTATTGCACATGTACTCTGCAAACCTGCACCGGTGAGCCCCATGGCTTCCTCCACAGCGCCAGCATGGTGCTGCTTGATTGGCCCCCCTCAGCGGACTCGGAGTTCCAGGATCCCGAGATCCATGCTCTCTGCCCCGGGCAGAGCCACGTTCTGCAGTTTTGTCCGTGGTGGGCACTATCCTGTGGACAGTGCCTGCCGGGTTCGAGACTGTGTGGATCATTTGCTTGGTGCTGCAAGTCGAGGTCATATATGCCTGGCTGATGGTGATGGCCTTTGTCAGGGTGACTGTGGGTTCCGTGGCTAGCAGTTTGTGAAGGAGGCCCTCGTGGCCAATCCCCATGACGAAAACGTCCTGTAACGCCTCGTAAAGGTGTGCGCCAAAATCACACGGCGCCGCGAGTCTCCTGAGGTCCGCAGCATATTTGGTGACATCCTGGCCCTCGGGTCTGCAGTGATGGTAGAATTTGTATCTGACCGTGAGCATGCTCTCCTTCGGTTTCAACTGGTCACGAATGAGTTCAGTCAGCTCCTCGTATGACTTGTCCCTGGCACTCCCAGTTCCAGCAAATCCCTGACGAGACAGTAAACCTCATCGCCACAACTGGAAAGCAATATCGCCTTACGCTTCTCTCTCAGTGCATCTGTGTCCTCCGTCAGGTCGTTTGCTGTGCAGTAGTACTCGAGCCCTTCTGTAAAGGCCTCCCAATCATTGCCCACGGTAAAATCCTTTAGCGAGCCCAGAGTAGCCATGGTTGCGTGGAGTTCGTCCGCTTCCTTGTCGCCAATGTGGGGCATGTAGCACACAAACCACTGACTCTCACGGTCTGGTGTAAATCTAACTGCTGTGACCTTTGTCCTTTATTGAACAGCCTCAGAGTGCCCCTCAGGTGTGGTGGTCAGCCTTTTATATTGCCTCTTGCAGATACTTCCAGGTTTCCCACCACAGCACACTCTGTGGGTACCATTGTGCTTACATTACATTTAAGGTACCAGGACGACACACATCAATACATAAGAGAGAGAGAGAGAGAGAGAGAGTCTGGGGGGGAGAGAGAGATAGAGACTGGGGGGCAGAGAGAGAGAGATAGAGACTGGGGGGCAGAGAGAGAGAGAGAGAGAGAGAGTCTGGGGGGGGGGGAAGAGAGAGACTGGGGGGGTGGGGGGAAGAGAGATACTGGGGGGGTGGGTGGAGAGAGATAGACTGAGGGGGTGAGAGAGAGAGACTGAGGGGGGGAGAGAGAGAGAGACTGAGGGGGGGGGGAGGAGGAGAGAGAGAGAGAGAGAGAGAGAGAGAGAGAGAGACTGAGGGGGGGGGGAAGAGAGAGAGAGGAGACTGAGGGGGGGGGGAGAGAGAGAGAGAGAGAGAAACTGAGGGGGGGGAGAGAGAGAGACTGAGGGGGGGGGAAGAGAGAGAGAGAGACTGGGGGGGGGAAGAGAGAGAGAGAGAGAGACTGGAGGGGGGGGGACGAGAGAGAGAGAGACTGAGGGGGGGGAGAGAGAGAGAGAGAGAGAGAGACTGAGGGGGGGGAGAGAGAGAGAGAGACTGAGGGGGGGGGGTGAAGAGAGAGAGAGACCGAGGGGGGGGAGGGAGAGAGAGAGACTGAGGGGGGAGAGAGAGACTGAGGGGGGAGAGAGAAACTGAGGGGGTGAGAGAGAGAGACTGAGGGGGGGGAGAGAGAGAGAGAGAGAGAGAGAGACTGAGGGGGGGGAGGAGAGAGAGAGAGAGAGAGAGAGAGAGAGAGAAGAGAGAAACTGAGGGGGGGGGAGAGAGAGAGAGAGAGAGAGACTGAGGGGGGGGGAGAGAGAGAGAGAGACTGGGGGGGGAAGAGAGAGAGAGAGAGAGAGAGACTGAGGTGGGGGGGAGAGAGAGAGAGAGACTGAGGGGGGGGGAGAGAGAGAGAGACTGAGGGGGGGGGAGGGAGAGAGAGAGACTGAGGGGGGAAGAAAGAGACTGGGGGTGTCATGTATCTTACATTATTATATATAACTGTATCCTAACATGCTATACATGACTGTAATAAGATAGGACCTGTAACCACCAGCATACCTTACCACCAGGGGTGCACTTGCAAGAGACAGGTATATAAGGACAGGTCTCAGGCAAGTGCAGCATTCCAGAGCTGTGAAATAAAGGTGCAGGTCCAGAGTGACCTTGACTTCACTACATGCCTCATGTGAATCTGTACTGAGGGGACAGGACTTTACAGGGGGGGGAAGAGAGAGACAGGGGGTGGGCGAGAGAGACGGGGGGGTAGGGGTAGAGAGAGAGACACGGGGGGGGGGGTGGGGAGAGAGAGAGAGAGAGACACATGGGGGGGGGGGAAGAGAGACGGGGGGGAGGAAGAGAGAGAGAGAGAGACTGGGAGGAGGCCATCAGAGGGGAGGCAGAGAGAGAGAGGGAACTCGGTCCGGGGGTCACAAGCACGGGGAGCACAGTGGGGGTGGGGGAAGAACGTGGGGGGCGGGAATGTGATCCGGATGGTAGGACGGACCACGGTCTCCCAGCCCCACCCCTTTACACAACACCACGTTCTCCCTCCCCGGCCCTACATGGGCTGATTACCCAGAAAGCTCGGTGTGTATGTGGCAAGTGACATCATTGGACTGGGCGAGATCCGGATGTCACTACACTGTCACTTTTCACCAATAAACCTGTTAACAATCCGTGACCCACACTGTGCCTCATCTATGGTGGGGGGAAGGGAGAGGGGAAGGTCAGGAACTTGCTGCGGGGAAAGGTCATGTATCCATGGGGGACGGGGGCGGGAAGCATGGGCAGGGGGAGGAGGTCAGGCTCTTGGGTGGTGGGGGACGGGAGCAGGAACTTGTTTGGGGGAGTGGGAGAAGTTCTTAACCCATGAGAAGATCTTAAACCGTAAGCTCTGGAAACCCCTCCCTAAACCTCTCGACCTCTCGACCTCTCTTTCCTCCTTTCAAATGCTCTTAAAACCTACCTCTTTGACCAAGCTTTTGGTCATCTGCCCTAATTTCTTCTTACGTGGCTCGGTGTCAAATGTATCTGTTTTATCTTATAACACGGCTGTGAAGTGCCTTGGGACGGTTTACTATGTCAAAGGCGCTATCTAAATACAAGTTGTTGTTGTTGAGTGAGTCGTGTCTGTTCCAAGTGAGCTCTCTCCTGCCTGGAGTCAGCAGTCAGAATGGCTCAAATTACACTTTGCAAAGTCACTGATTACGTCGGCAGGACGGTTTCAATTACATATTCCAGAGAAACTGCTGGGTGTGTCTTGTTCTCCAAGGGGACCAATCAGCAGCACTGACCATCAAGGGGGTCCAATCAGAGCTTTAGGTGTTACAAATAAACGCGTCCTTTTTTTCACTCCGAGAGTTGTGGGGATCGGGATCGCTCTCCCTGAAAAGGTGGTGGAAGCTGGTTCCATAAATCAGTTTAAAAGGGATTTGGACAGGTGCTCGAGGATAAGGAACTTACAGGGTTACGGTCAGAAAGCGGGATGTGGGACACAGCACCATTGCTCTTTCACAGAGCCAGCACAGGCACGACGGGCCGAATGGCCTCCTCCTGTGCTGTAAGTTCTATGGTTCTGTCACCTCTCTGATCAAAAGTACTTCTCTCCATACCCGCCTCACTATTAGTTCCTTTACATACTCCCCTTGAGCTCTCTATTTTAAACTGCATTGCTTCCTCATTGTGCTAAGTCAAAGGGGAATTTTAACTCTCCCTGATTGGCAGGAAAGGATTGGGGGGAGTAGTTAACATAGTGTGGCACCATTTGCCACTCTGATCTTGTCAATCTATGCCGTGAATGCTGCTGTTTTTGATAGCGGATGAGCCTTCCACCAGACTCTGGTGGGAGCCTCATTATCAAATGCCACTCGACATTTTAACCTGGCCCCGATGGGGCGCTGGCTATGCCCATCTCACTAGCTGAGCCTCGAGAAGCCAGCGAGGTCGCTAAGGTAAGTAAAAAACAAAGATTCCTTACTGGAGCCAGAAGCAGCATGACTTCTCCCCCGGGCCCCTCCAGGAAAGTGTGTGTCTCCTCTGCCCCCAGCTGGGAGAGCCTGCAAACATGCTTTATGCCGAATGGACCTGGTTCCCAGTGGCCTTCTTACACTGATGGTGGGCAACATCTCGCCCTCCGATTCTCGCCATTCCACACCACTGGTTTGCCAAGTGCTGATTTCCGCCGCACCTCACTGATCTCAGCCAGGCCTGCAGTTAGGTGCTAGAGTTCACCAGGTCTCTGTGGCTTATTGCTTCCACAGGGGGTGGTACTACTGTTGCTTAGTATCACACTCTGCCGCTTGTTTAACCATGAATAATCAGTAAACCCTCAAATCAGAATCTCCTACAAATTGGGGGCTCATGCAGTTTTGAATGAGGTGCGCATTAGTTCAGCAAACCCACGATGTTGTGTACTGTCACTGAGCTAATGGGCAGCCCAAGTTTAATTGGCGAAAGCACAACTTCCACATAGCAGCAACTGGAGCATCAGATTTGGCCAGAACACCCTGAGCTAGGAAGGTGCAAATCAGTCCCTGATCACAATCTGTACATCCCTGCTGGATTTCAGCTGAGGACACAGTTGTGTTCAGCTGTGGTGCCCTCTGTAGTTGGAGATTCAAACCCCCTGTGCGGAGGGGAGGGGGGCCTCCTCGTAGGACTGCTCCTGGGCATGGTCAAGGTGGTCATTAACCAGTCCAGGCAGCGGGCGGTCAAGGGGGTCGTTCAGCCCGACTGCCTGCGTCTCTTCTGCGGTTACATCTGAGTCAGGGTGTCCCTGGAGATGGAGCACGCGGTGTCCACCGGTACGCTCGCGGCCTTCCGCAAGAGGTGGGCGCCGGAGGGACTGGAGTGCATCATCACCCCCGGCAACCAAATTTGAATTTGATTTTATGTCCAAATGTTAATTTGTTTAAATTGCTGGTTTTTAGTGACCTCACCCCCTTTTAGCCAGGGGGCACTTGTATAATTCGTGTTTTGGTGCCCTCAAAAAATAAACCAAAAAACCAAAAAACAACAAGGGGGCACCTGAAAAGATTTTGGAGTGCCCCCCCCTTTAATCAGGGGGCACTTGATTAAAGTATTACAACAAAAATAGTTGTAGAGCTGTTATTCCAATATTGGAGGGTCAAACCTCTAATCTCAAATTGCTCTGGTTTCAGGCAGTTATGTTTGGGGTTGTCTTTCCTCAATATCAGTCTCCAAGTATTGTGGGAAGATATTGCATTAATTTGACTAGTGAGCAGCTTTATAACACATGTATTAGCAAAAACCTTATCTTCTCTCTAAGTGGAGATTTTGCTGTGTATGCAGATGGATTTTCAGCAGGCTAAAAGCTAATAAAACTCTGTCTGGATTGACTTATCATATGCTAACTTGTAACACAGCCAAGCAAATGGATTTTACAATAATTCAAAACATCTGGCAGTAAGAGGTTCTCTTTCCCCCCATGAATAATCATCATAGATGGTCCCTCGAACGTGGATGACTTGCTTCCACACGAGTTCACAGATGTTTCAATGAAGGACCCGATGTTCCAGTCCTGAACTCCAGGGGGTGGAAGATGCCTGTGAGTGGATTTTTTTAACGTGTGGTAACTGTTGCACATCAGCCATCACACGGGCTTGACAGAGCTCGGTCTTTATCCAGTGGCAAGGATTGACCAGGACGGCTGGAGACCTGCTCTGCTATTCGGACCTAGTGCGCGCACATATCACAGTGTGGGCTGGGAATAATAGAGATGTAATGTTTACAGTTTTACTTTGAAGTTTGGAGGACAAGCTGCTATAACTGGCTGGTCTTTGTAAATTATGTAATACTGAATTTGTTTTCTCTTCAAGACTGCCCCAGTAGGTAAATTCAGAACCAGAAAAATAAATATCGGGTGAGGGCAAGGAATGGCTGCTATCTGTAAGACTGTGTCTTTTAAAGAAAATGGTTTCTTATGACTTTCTCCTCAAGAAATGTTCTCCGCTTATCTACATTAATGTCAACATTTGAAGTATCTGTTACAATAAATTGCTTATTTTTGCTGTTTAAAAACCCCCAGCCTGCAGGTGCTATCTAGACTTACACATGAAGAATAGACTTTTGGATGAGGTGGCAGAGGACTGTCCTGGTGAACTGCACACCAATAAGAGGGAGCTCCATGAGGAGGGGAAGGGAATTAGAGGGGGGAGGGAGGGGAAGAGGGCTATGAAAGAGCAGCCTCTGAAACATTGTGTAAGATGCTGACTTTACCTTGAAGGCCAATGGCAGCTCAATGATGAACAGGTCCATGTAATCAAACTTTAAAAGTTTCAGCGATCTCTCCAGGAAGGGTCTGACCATCACCGGAAGGTGATAGGTGCTCCATAGCTGAAAGTTGGACTCGAAGTTAATACAACAAACTGAAACAGCATTATAATATTCAGGATTACAGAACACTGAGAGTTCTGTATTGAAGACATCACAACCTCCGATACACCAGTTATATTCACAGTTCAGTCTGAAATTGTGCTTTCACAATGCCTGGTATCAGTGCTACAGGAGAGAGATTCCCCATGCAGCTGAATCATATAGCCCCCAAAATGCCAGATTCCCCTCCCGCCCCCCTCCGCCGTGCTGAGCCGGTGTAATGTGCCTCTGGGAGAGCGAGGGGGAAGTCACAGTCCTGGCACGTGATCGCCATCCACTGTCGCCAGTAGAAAGTGCCGATGGGGTCAAGGTTGGCTGTAATACCCTCTCTCGTTGATAGGCTGCTGTCTCACTGTTCACATATGAGGAGTGCCCACTTGAATGAGATATGGGAGAGCTGCTCACCCTTGCACAACTGGATCTCTCTACAAATTACCGCGCACAGGAAAGGAGCGAATCTAAAGCAGATAATGATTTGTAGAAACATTAAAGGTGCTATATAAATGCAGGCTGTTATTGTTTAATATTTCTCTGCTGATTTACCATTGGTCCCTGGCGTAAGATGGAGAAATGCAGCCAGGGTTCCTGCTCCTGCTTGAGTCCTGAAGCGTGTGAGAGTGTGTACATGTTTGTGTGCATTTATGGATGTTTGTGCATATACATGCATTCACATGTATCTGCGTGTTGTGGGTTTGTGTGTACATGTGAGTGTGTGAGTGGTTGAGAGTGTAAATGTACGTTTGTGTGTGCACACGTTCACTATCTGGGCACACACGTGAAAATGGCGAGGGAGCCAAAAGCTGCAGATGTACATAAAACAGAAGCTAATCAAGAGTCAGCAGGGAGAGGAGGAGAGAGGTTCTTCAAATGTTCATTACCTTGCCACAGTAATAGATCTCGTCTCGCCTCACTGCACCATCAGCGATTTTTTCCTGAATGGCCTCTCCGATCTCATCTTCATTACCGTACATCCATGCTCCATCAAAGTGGCGATAACCCACATCGATCGCTACTTTCATTGCATGGTAACACGCATCATGGGCAGTCTGTTAAAAAAGGAATGTATCAGCAAAACAGAAGACAAAACTGTTTCAAACCTAGAGCTCAGTGTATTGTTACTTTAAAAAAAAGTACCCCCCCTCTCCCCCCCCCCCCCCCCCAGGGTGTAGTGGGTGACAGCACCCACTACAGAAATGAACCCCATCTGTATGCTTTATGGCCTTATCAACTTGCGTTGCTACTTTTAGCTATTCATGTACTTGTATTCTCAGATTGCTCCCTCTGGTGGCCCCGGCCTGCTGATGGTCTTGCAGGCTGGGACCGTGCCGATTTACATCAGTGGGCCGGGGCCATTGGAGGGAGCAGCGTGTGGCGGTATACCACTGCAGGGAGCAGCGCAGGAGGGCGATGGCTGACTGCAGTGAGGGCAGGTACAGCAGGAGCGGTGAGGTCGGGGTGAAGGAGCGGCGAGAGATTGTAGAGGGACGTGATCGGGGTCCAGGAGAGGCACGAGTTCGGGGCCCAGAAGAGGCGAGGGTCCTGGGGCAGCACAGGCCAGCCCACACTGCGATATGTGTGCACGCTCGGTCCGTGCAGCAGAGCGGTCTCCAGTCGTCTTAGTTAACCCTTGCCACTGGACCAAGACCTAGCTCTGTCAAGCCCGTGTGGTGGCTGGTGTGCAACGGCCACCACACGTTTAAAAAATCCACGCACTGGCATCTTCCACCCTTCAGGATGTAGTTCGGGATCCGGAATATTAGGTCCTTCATTGAAACACCTGTGAACTCATCCCTTTTTGGCGTGGAAGCAAGTTATCATCACTTCGAGGGACTGCCTATGATGATGATGATGATGATTCCCAGATCGCTTTGCTCCTCTACCCCATTTAGTTTTTTTAACCTTCCAAGGAATAATTACTTTCTTATTCCTCCTCCCAAAATGAACAAGTGCATGTATGCTATATGTGCCTGTATGCATTTAATTATCTGTGTGAGTGTATATATATTGACCGCACACACACACACACAAATGCACATGCTCCACTACATTAACCTTCATTTGCCAATGTTTATGTCTTCCTATATTTTGGTGCAGTCCTCCACATTATTAGCTGTACCCCACAATTTATCAATGTCCGTATGTGTGGCTGTGTCCATACGTGTGCGTGTGTGCATGTGCATATGTACTACCATAGGGACACACCTGGCATTCAGTACATTCTCTCTCTCTGGACACACACACATGCTGTACATTCTCTATAGGGTCACAGGCAGTACACACTCTATAGGGACACAGGGAGTACACACTCTCTCTATGGGGACATAGGCAGTACACAGTTTCCATAGGGACACGGGCAGTACACACTCTCTATGGGGACACAGGCAGTACACACTCTATAGGGACACACACAGGGAGTACACACTCTCTCTTTCGGGACACAGGCAGTACACACTCTTTCTATAGGGACACAGGAAGTACACACTCTATGGGGACACAGGGAGTACACACTCTCTATGGGGACACAGGGAGTACACACTCTCTATGGGGATACAGGGAGTACACTATAAGGACACAGGCAGTACACACTCTATGGGGACACAGGCAATATGCATTCTCTCTATAGGGATACAGGGAGTACACACTCTCTCTATAGGGACACAGGCAGTACACACTATCGGGACACAGGCAGTACACACTCTTTGGGGACACAGGCAATATGCATTCTCTCGATAGGGACACAGGGAGTGCACACTCCCTCTATGGGGACACACACAGGGAGTACACACTTTCTCTATAGGGACACAGGGAGTACACACTCTATAGACACACAAACAGGGAGTACACACTCTCTCTATAGGGTCACAGACAATACACTCCCTCTATAGGGACACAGGTAATACACATTCTCTCTTTACGCACAGGGAGTACACACTCTCTCTATAGGTTCACAGGCAGTACACACTCTATAGGGACACACACAGGGAGTACACACTCTATGGGGACACAGGCAGTACACACTCTATCGGGACACAGGCAGTACACACTCTTTCTATAGGGACACAGGGAGTACACACTCTCTCTATAGGTACACAGGGAGTACACACTCTATAGGTACACAGGGAGTACACACTATAGGGACACAGGGAGTACACATTCTCTCTATAGGAACACAGGCAGTACACATTCTCTCTATAGGGATACAGGCAGTACACACTCTCTTTATAGGGACACACACAGGGAGTACGCACTCTCTATATGGGGACACAGGCAGTACACACTCTCTCTATAGGTACACAGGGAGTACACACTATGGGGACACAGGCAGTACACACTCTCTCTATAGGGACACAGACGTACACACTCTCTCTATAGGGACACAGACAGGGAGTACACACTCTCTCTATAGGGACACATGCAGTACACGCTCTCTCTGTAGGTACACAGACAGTACACACTCACTCTGTAGGCAGGTTACTGAAGTGCACCGAGTAACCACAAGGGAGCGATGTGAACCCTTTTGAGAGAGCACAATGGAGGAGTGACAGGCAAATGTTGGAGAGAAAGATTGAAAATAAGAGACATACTTACGATTTTGGGTGTAGAGAAAGTTCCCAATCCAATAATGGGAATGCTGTTTCCATCATTTAAAGGGATTCGATGATTTTGTGCTGTCAAGCTCATTTCTGTAACCTGCTCAGATAAAATATGTGAATCCAAGTCTCTCTCAAGTTTTAATAGCCAACATCCACGTGAACCACAAAGGGGAAGGGCCATCTACCTAACCATGCAACTGTTAACCCTCTGACTTCCAAACTCTCCTTACAGACTTTAAACTTATAATCAAACATCTTTTCTGAAATAAAATGAAAAATCGTTAACTGAGACCGAATATGAGAGGTCCTTATTGCTTCAGTCACATGGTACCAGAGATACACATCTGCAAACACCTTTCAGCAGGGCTCACTGGATACTGGTTAGGGCCATAGGTCGGGTAAATTTACCGTCTCACACACAAGGTGCAGGCAGATAAATAACCGGTCTTCATATTTCCAGAAAAGAAACACCGGACATGGAGTGCAATCTCTCTATAGGGTGACAACTTGACATTCAAGGGCATTACCATCACCGAATCCCCCACCGTCAACATCCTGGGGGTCACCATTGACCATAAACTTAACTGGACCAGCCACATAAATACTGTGGCAACAAGAGCAGGTCAGAGGCTGGGTATTCTGCTGTTATGTATTGTCCAGGTACATTAAATGTATAAGTACAATGGTGCGCCACAGGGGGCGCTGTGGTGAAAGTACCTGTGAGACAGAGAATAAAAGGCTGCCCACCACACCTGAGAGGCACTCTGGAGTTAGACAATAAACGACTAAGGTCACAGCAGTTACTACAACACCAGACCATGTGGAATCAGTGATTTGAGTGCTACATGCCCCACATTGGCAACGAGGAAGCGGACGAACTCCACGCAACCATGGCTACTCTGGGCTGGCTAAAGGATTTTACCGTGGGCAATGATTGGGAGGCCTTTACAGAAGGGCTCGAGTACTACTTCACAGCAAACGACCTGACGAAGGACACAGATGCACTGAGAGAAGCGTAAGGCGATATTGCTTTCCAGTTGTGGCGATGAGGTTTACTGTCTCGTCGGGGATTTGCTGGCACCCGCAAGCACCAGGCACAAGTCATATGAGGAGCTGGTCGCACTCATTCATGACCAGTTGAAACCGAAGGAGAGCATCCTCACGGTCAGATACAAATTCTACCATCACTGCAGACCCGAGGGCCAGGATGTCACCAAATATGCTGCGGACCTTAGGAGACTCGCGGCGCCGTGTGATTTTGGCGCACACCTTGACGAGGCGTTACGGGACGTTTTTGTTATGGGGATTGGCCATGAGGGTCTCCTTCACAAACTGTTAGCCACGGAACCCACAGTCATCCTGACAAAAGCCATCACCATCAGCCGGGCATATATGACCTCGACTTGCAGCACCCAGCAAATGATCCACACAGTCTCGAACCCAGCAGGCACTGTCCACAGGATAGCACCTACCACGGACAAAACTGCAGAAAGTGGCTCTGCCCGGGGCAGAGAGCATGGACCTCAGGGTCCTGGAACTCAGAGTCCGCTGAAGGGGGCCAATCAAGCAGCACCATGCTGGCGCTGTGGAGGAAGCCATGGGGCTCACCGGTGCAGGTTTGCAGAGTAAACGTGCAATACCTGCCACCTGAAAGGCCACCTTCAGCGTATGTGTAAAAGAAATCGGACTCAGCATGTGGCTGAGGAGATGCTGGATGATCCACTGTTTAGTGAGGAGCAGGCAGAAGAAGATGAGGTGTTGGGACTGTATACGTGTACCGACGATTTGCTCCCAGTGATAATGGAAGTAAAAATTGACGGAGTCCCAGTGAGTATGGCAGTGGATACGGGATCGGGTCCGTCATTGATGAGTCAGAGAACTTTTGAGAAACTGTGGGGTAACCCGGCTGCATGACCCAAGCTGGTCCCTGTCATGGCAAAGCTGCGTACCTACACCAAGGAACTGATACCTGCACATACGCTCTGCTGAGAACAGGTATCTCACGGGGGCGAGACGTACGGTTTATCTTTGTGGGTCATTGCAGGCGATGGGCCGACGTTCCTCGGCAGAAGATGGATGGGAAGGTCCGTGGGAGCTGGGAAGACTTCATTCCTCCACAGACTGCTGCTCCTCAGGTTCCCAAGAGCAGCGCTGACCGAGCTGGAGCTGCAGCCTAAATCCACACACAGGCGACAGTGGCCCAGAACTCCTGACCCCAAGTAATTCTGCAGCTTCAGCCTCCACAGACGAGCAGACCCTGGAAGAACGTGTTTGCAGGTGCGGGCCGATTGCTGGGGTGTGGGCCGGCGGGGCGCTGCGGGCGATGAGCGGGAGGTCCATCGAGGGCCGATGGATCTGGGGGGCCCACGCAGAGGAAAAGCAGGGCGGAGGTAGCAGCTGCGATGGTGACGGCCACGGCGGCCGCAGGAGGGGCGGCAAGTGCAGAGACAACGGTGGGAGCGGAGGCTGCAGCGGTGGCTGGCGTGACTCGGGAGAACGCGAGCCAGAGCGGTGGATGCGGCAGCAAGTACGGAGGGACTCACAGGGACTGTGACTGATCGAGTCCAGGGAGCCACTTCTGCCAAGCTGGGTTGCTCTGGGCCGTTTTTTTCCCTTCCTTTCTTCCTTGTCCCTTTTGTTCTTTCTTTGCCAGTGAGCTCAAGATGGTGGTGAGCCTCGTGGCAACGGAGCTCTGCAGACAAAGGCCAGCAGAACACCTAAGATGGCGGTGCCCAAGGGAAGCCTCGTGGGAGCCACAAAATGGCATCTTAGAAGGGAAATGCACCCGGGAGTCTTAAAAGGGCCTTACATCGTTGGCGGTCCCCACATAAAGACTTTTGTAAGGCAAGAGCGAGTCTAAATGAGCTATGTGAATGTAGGATGACGGATTTATGATAAGAATTAATATTTTAATGCTGAATGGTTATTGTGTTTAAAATAATGGATATGAATTATGAATTACGATAAGAGTTAATAGTTCAATGCTGAATAGTCACTGGGTTTAAAATTATAGATATGAATTACGGAAAGAGTTAATACCACGAGGTTCAAGTAAAAGGGATATGGATCCGTGTCTAACATTACCAACGGGCTAATGCGATTTTCGATTAAGGGGATTCATGCAATGGTTCAGCGGCTGCTAAGGCGGCTACTTCATGAGAATAGAGGCAACGCACCAGTTGCGATACCCTGTCTCAGTGCAGCCCATTACCTCGGGCAAAAAGGGGCTGTGTACCGCCACTGTACCTCACCCAGAGGAGCTGGGATTAAATAACTGTTCAGTGTACCTGCAACCTTTTGACATAACATCGGCATCACATATTCTATGTACCATACAAATGTACCGTCTATGTATACCTGCTTTCTGTTGGAGGTTATGCTCGTGTACTTTATCACCCATGTAAGGACTGCAAGTACCACATGCTTGCACTGGGTCCTCCACATGGGGGAGAAGAGGGAAGTGGATGGTCATGGACTCACACCCACAAATCAACCAGGACCAACAAGGTCGAGGCCACCGGCAATGACTTTTGGAACTGGGGGGGGGAGTGAGATGTTATGTATTGCCCAGGTACATTAAATGTATCTGTACAATGGTGCGCCACAGAGGGTGCTGTGGTGGGAGACCTGAAAGTACCTGCGAGACAGAGTATAAAAGTCTGCCCACCACACCTGAGAGGCACTCTGGAGTTACACAATAAAGGACTAAGGTCACAGCAGTTATATCAACACCAGACCGTGTGGAGTCAGTGATTTGTGTGCTACATACACCACATCTGCGGCAAGTGTCTCCCCTCCTGACTCCCCAGAGCCTTTTCACCATCTACAAGGCACAAGTCAGGAGTGTGATGGAATACTCCCCACTTGCCTGGAAGAGTGCAGCTTCAACAACACTCAAGAAGCTCAACACCATCCAGGACAAAGCAGCCCGCTTGATTGGCTCCCCATCCACCACCTTAAACATTCACTCCCTCCACCACCGATGCACCGTGGCTGCCATCTACAAGATGCACTGCAGCAACTCGCCAAGGCTTCTTCGACAGTACCTCCCAAACCCGTGACCTCTACCACCTCGAAGGTCAAGGGCAGCAGGTGCATGGGAATACCACCACCTCCACATTCCCCTCCCAGTCACACACCATCCTGACTTGGAAATATACCGTCGTTCCTTTGTCGTCGCTGGGTCAAAATCCTGGTAAATGGCAAGTTCGGTAAGTAATCATCAGATTGTAATTTGACTTTGTCTGGCAACATAAAGAAACTGGAGGGTCAGTGACAGTTAGCAGTTAACAGCTATCAGCTGCAAGTGGTTGCTTGCACTGAAAACCGGCTTTTCCGATCTGTCAAGCTGGAGCTTGACAGATCATCCGCATTTCAGGAGCGAGGACATTTGCACAGGCAAGATTGTGGGACTTACCCATATCTTGCCCAGCAAATGTCCTCAAAACTATTACAGGTGTAAGAGTTTTAAAACACACAAAAACATTGTAAACTAAAAATTTAAAAACACGTTATTGTTAAAAGCCCTCCCCACTATGGTAAGTTTTTTAAACCATGATTAAAAAAACTTTTTAAAAATCGGAAAAATATATATGTTTTTAAATACATAAATAACTTTAATTTAAATCAATGAAAATATGTTGTGCATTTTTTCTATCTTTTATTATTGGTTATTAGTGTTTGGTCACCAGCCTGTCCTCACCGCACAGCACTGCCCCCCAAACATCAAGGTCCACGACGTGGCCCTGGACACAGTGGATCACTTCCCATATCTCGGGAGTCTCCTATCAAGAAGAGCAGGCATTGATGATGAGATCCAACACCGCCTCCAGTGTGCCAGTACAGCCTTCGGCCGCCTGAGGAAAAGTGTTTGAAGATCGTCCCGCAAAACTGTCACCAAGCTCATGGTCCACAGGGCCGCAGTAATACCTGCCTCCTGTATGGCTCAGAGACATGGACCATATATAATAGACGCCTCAAGTCGCTGGAGAGATACCACCAGCGATGTCTCCGCAAGATCCTGCAAATCCCCTGGGAGGACAGATGCACAAACGTTAGTGTCCTCGTCAAGGCCAACATCCCCAGCAGTGAAGCACTGACCACACTTGATCAGCTCCGCTGGGCAGGCCACATAGTTCGCATGCCAGACACGAGACTCCCAAAGCAAGCGCTCTACTCGGAACATGTCCACGACAAATGAGCCAAAGGCGGGCAGAGGAAATGTTACAAGGACACCCTCAAAGCCTCCCTGATAAAGTGCGACATCCCCACTGACACGCGGGAGTCCCTGGCCAAAGACTGTCCTAAGTGGAGGAAGTGCATCCGGGAGGGCACTGAGCACCTCGAGTATCGTCGCCGAGAGCGCAGGCAGTGGAAGGAGCGTGGGGCAAACCAGGCTCCCTGCCCATCCTTTCCCTCAACGACTATCTGTCCCACCTATGACAGAGACTGTGGTTCTCGTATTGGACTGTACCTAAGAACTCATGCTAAGAGTGGAAGCAAGTCTTCCTCGAACCCGAGGGACTGCCTATGTTTGGAGGGCTTTCTCATTCATACGGAGTTCCCATTATTATGAATGAGAACATACTTTGCCTGATTGGCTGCCCAGACCCATGTGACTGTAGCTCCAGGCCTGCACACATGCTGACGTGCACATGCTGCAACGCTCAGTCAGTGGAGGCCTCAGGACCGGGAACTCGCGTTGGCGCAGCAGCGCTTCTTTTTTATAAAATCCATTCCAACGCCCGCGGGAAGGAGAAACCGGGATTTCTGGGCCATTGCTATTCAGAACTGGCTGGTTTATTAGCAAAAGGTTTAACAATCACAATACACATTACCAGTTCAACTATTTTAGTTGTGCACTTGAAACAAATGCCCCCTACAAGGGGGGTCACACTCCAAAATAAGTTTTTTTCCAGTGCCCCTTTTTGGTTTTTTTTTTTGAGGGCACCAACACACAAATTATATAAATGCCCCCTGGCTAAAAGGGGGGGGGCACTAAAACTGGCAAATTAAACAAATTAAACTTTAAACTTAAATGATCAAATTAAAATTCTGTTCCCGGGGGTGATGATGCACTCCAGTCCCTCCGGCGCCCACCTCTCGCTGACCGCCCGCTGCCTGGACCGGCAAATGACCCCCTTGGCCGTGCCCAGGAGCAGTCCTACGAGGAGACCCTTGGACCTCCCCGCTCCCCTCCGCACAGGGTGCCCAAAGATCAGGAGTGTGAGACTGAAGTGCAGCCAGAAATTGAGGAGCAGCCCCTTTAAATATTGAAACAGGGGCTGCAACCTCGCACACTCCATAAAAACATGGAACACGGACTCTTCCAGATCGCAGAAATTGCAGGCGGCCTGGGAGCCCGTGAAGTGACTTAAAAAACGATTGCACGGGACTGCTCCATGCACCACCCTCCAGGCCAAGTCCCCAATAAATAGTGGGAGGACTCCCGCATAGAGTGCACTCCATTGGGGACCCCCACCTCCTCTGGACGGCAAGATGGTGCGCCATGGCGTGTCCGGACGGCAGACGACGATGGCAAGGTGGAGAGTGTGCAGGAGCAGCCCGTACAGGAAACCCCTCCGCGCGGAACTGAAAGGCATGGAGGGGATTTCCCCGAGGCGGCTCAAGTTGTGAGGAGGCGGCTCAAGTTGTGAGGTGCCGGCTCCCGAGGGAGATACCGGGGCTTGGCGCCGATGAGGAATTCCGTCCGGACGGGGGTCAGTTCGGACGGGATCTCCCACGTGCTTGAGCCTTCTCAACACACCTAACTGAGTGCTGTTTTTAGCGACTCGATGGCATCGGCCGCGCGGTGGACGTCAGCCCAGTTTAGGCGCCATGCCAGTACGTCTGGTGCCATCCAGCCCGCTCCTCCGCCATCGAGCAGGTTACTGACCCTGGTCATCTCGCCAGCCACGGCCCTCTCATCCGCCTGCCACCTAAAACTGCGGTTGTGGAGGTACGGATTCCCGAGCAGCAGCTCCTGAAGGACAGCCGCCACTCCAGACGGGGGAGAGCTGTGCTCAGTGGCAACTCTGTTCCAGACCCTGATGAGTTCCTGGTAAAAGACAGGCAGCACCCACATGGCGGTCCTGACGCCCCCCAGGCTCGCAGACAGGAGCTGTATGTCGTAATTGAGGTTGTACTGCTGGTGGAAGAAATACCATCTAGGAGGGGGCTCAATGTAGAAGTATCTCTGCAGGGTCTGAAGATGGAAAGTCGCATGCTGGGTGCTGACGCACACCAAAGCCTGACCGCCTTCCCTAAGCGGGAGACTCAAGGCCGCGGCAGAGTGCTTCCTGTTGTTCCAGAAGAAGTCCACCAGCTTCTTCTGTATCTTGGTGACAAACGCAGGGGGAGGGGTCAAAGTGACCACAGCATAGCGGCCACCAGCTGGTTTATGACTAGCGCTCGACCCCTGTAGGACAGCACTCGGAGCAGTCCTGTCCAGCGCCCTAGGCAAGCGGTGACTTTTGCCTCCAGCTCCTGCCAGTTCGCCGGCCAGGCTTCCTCGTCTGGGCTAAGATAGACTCCCAGATAGAGGAGATGGATACTGCTCCAGGCAGAAGGCTTGAACTCCTCCGGCAGGGAGTCCACCCACCACTGACCCACCAGGAGTCCGGAGCATTTCTCCCAGTTGATCCTGGTGGAGGATGCGGCCAAGTAAATCTCCTGGCACTCACGCATCCTCCGCAGGTCAACGGGATCCTCGACCATGAGGAGCACGTCATCGGCGTAAGCCGAGAGGACGACCTCCATGCCCGGCCCTTGCAGAGCCAGTCCTGTCAACCTATTCCACAAGAAAGGCTCCACGCAGATGGCATATAACTGGCCGGACATGGGGCATCCTTGGCGCACCCTTCTCCCAAAGCGAAGGGGCGCCGTCAAAGATCCATTAACCTTAATGAGACACTCCACGGCGGCGTACAAAAGTCGGATCCAGGCGATGAAATGCATCCCGAACCCGAAAGCGCACAGAGTTCCGAACAGATAATCGTGATCCACCCTGTCGAATGCCTTCTCTTGGTCTAGGGAAAGGAAGGCGACCAACAGACCAGCCTCCTGGGAATGATGGATGAGGTCCCGGATCAGATGGATGTTATCGTGGATTGTCCGGCCCGGGACCGTGTAGGACTGGTCGGGGTGGATCATGTGGTCCAGCACGGTATCAAGGCGAGCAGACATCACCCTGGTGAAGATTTTGTAGTCTGTGCTGAGGAGGGAGACCGGGCGCCAGTTCTTAAGTAGGCGGAGATCGCCCTTCTTAGGTAGCAGGACGATGACTGCCCTGCGCCAAGAGAGGGCATCTCCCCGGTCGCCAGACTTTCCCCTAGGACCCACGCGTAGTCGCCCCCCAGAACGTCCCAGAACGCCCTGTGGAACTCCACGGTCAGCCCGTCCAGCCCCGTGGGCTTTCCCTTTGAGAGCCGGTCGAGGAAACCGGTCAGCTCCGCCAGGCTTAGTGGAGCTTCCAGATTTTCGGCGCCCTCCGGGCCTTCGGCAGGTCCTCCCACAAAACTCTACGCGCTTCCTCACTGGACGGCTCCGGAGAGAACAGAGCCCTGTAATATTCACGGGCCCTGTTGCTGATGCCCTCCAGATCTGAGACGAGAGCCGTCATTGGCCAGCAGCATCAAGAGCTGCTTACGGACACTCTGTCTTTTTTCCAGCGAGTAGAAGAAGGGGGAGCCGCGGTCCAGATCCCGCAGGAACCGGATCTGCGACCTCACGAACGCGCCTCGGGACCCGACGAACTGCAGGTCCTTCAGCGTGGCCTTCTTCGCTTCGTACACCGTCCGCAGGGCCGGGTCCTGGACGACTTGACTGAGACGGGTTTCCAGGTCGAGCACCTCTTTTTCTAGGTGCCTGATCCTGGCCGCCCGCCTCTTGGTCGACCCCCTCGTATACTCTTGACAGAAGAGACGGACATGAGCCTTGCCCACGTCCCACCATAGCCTCAAGGAGGGGAAGCCCCCCTGCTTCCTTCTCCACTTGGCCCAGAATCGACGGAACGAGTCCTGGAACCGCACGTCCTCCAGCAGCTGGTTGTTAAAATGCCAGTACGTGGACCCCGTCCTCGCGCGGAGCGAAGCGAGCTCCGCCCACACCAGGTGGTGGTCCGAACACGGCACTGGCCGCATGGAGGCCGTCAGGACGCAGGAAACGTACGCCCGAGACACGTAAAGGCGGTCGATTCTGGACCATTCTCTTCCAGGCCTCACCCAAGTAAAGGCGCTGGAGTCGGGATGGAGATTTCACCGACCAGGTCCCTCAACTTCTCGATCGCCGTCATGCTCTGAGGGGCACCGGAGTGATCCCTCGCCTCGAGGGTGCAGTTAAAATCCTCCCCGAGGACAATGCAGTCGCCGACGTTGACGGAGCCTATAAGAGTGGCCACTTCTTCAAAGAAGTGCGTTTGCTGCGGGCCGGGCTGAGGGGCGTACACGTTCATGAGATGGAGCGGCACATCCCCCAGGCGAACCATGACATGCAGCAAGCGGCCTGGCATGGGCTCCTCGACCCCCAAGATCTCCAGCTGAAAATGTGGGGCCAGCAAGATAGCCACCCCACAAGAAGTGGCGGTGAGGTGGCTCAAGAGGACCTTTCCTTGCCATTCCCGGAGCCACGTAGCCTCTTCTCCCTCAATGGTGTGGGTTTCTTGCAGGAAGCACACCGCATATTTCCCCTCCCATAGGAGCAAAAAATTGTTAAATTTATGGCGTGCCTCTCTGCCGCCATTGATGTTGAGGCTGGCTCTGGTTATCTTCATGGAAAAAGCATATTGCAACCTCTAACTTAACCTACTGTGGAGGGGGAGCGGAGTCGTTTGATGACCTCCACTCCTTCAGCAGCCCAGCGATGAATGTTCTGAGCCAGCGCAGCTCAAGGGTTTCTGGTTTTGATAGGGTCCTATCCACGCCCATGGTTTTAGCGGCGGCGCGGACGGACCTGATGAGCAGCGCCGGCTCGGACCATTTTTCCAGGGCCAGATGGACCCAGTTGCGGCGACCCTGGCTCTGGACCATAAAGTCCCGGAACTCCTTTACAGGAATGAGGGGGGACTCAGCGGCGGGCACGAGGAGATCCACCGCCTCACTGGCGATGGACTCCAGATCTTCTCCCGCGCCCTCCACCGAGTCCCCGTCCCCCTCCGGGAGGTCGCCGCCAGCAGCCAGTCCGTCGACCGCACGAGGTACGGCAAACGGCCCGGTCGCTCCATCCGACCCTGGCTCTGCCCCGATCCCACCCCCAGGATCATCGGCTCTTTTATTTGTGGTGCCGGGTCAGGAAGCGACAGCGGAAGGGGTTCCTCCTCCGCCCCAGGGATCGGGGAACACGGAGAGACCTGGTCAAAGAAATGCTCCAGGTCCTCCAAGTCCCCCAGCTCCAAAGTTGGGGACGAGGGTTGGTGTTCTTCCCCCACCCCGCCGGCACCCCCCGGCCAAGCGTGTGGATGTTTGTAAAATCATTAAATTGTTCATTATCTGCCGGATCGAGCAAGTCCCGGGGGATGTTGATTGTTGGCTGGGCGGGCTCAGGTTCGGCCTTTTTGGCCCCGCCCGCCTCAGTCCCCGGGACGCTCGACCCGGCGGCAACTCATTCCTCCGCCGGTTCCACGCCCCCCACGACAGGCAGATCTTCCTTGCCATCCACGGGAGGCAGAGGCTGGGCAGCCTCGACTATCTGACCCTCCCCGGGGACAGATTCCTCCCGCCTACGGTGCAGTTTGGGGGGCGCTGGTGGAGGACGCGGGACACACAGCGGGCACCGACTCCTCCGCGGAGGGATGTTGTTCCTCCTCCACCTCATTGGAGCGGCGCCTCCTTTTTTTTGAGGGGGAGCGCGGAGGCAGGGGAACCTCCATGTCTGCCGAGGCCTCCTACTCCACTCCCCCCTTTAGTTTTTCTTGCCCGCGCCCGAGCCCCCCTGCGGTATTGGTCGAGGGCTCGGGCACGGGCTCAGGGCACCCCGCGCTCGCCAGTGAAAGGGTTGGGCCGAGCGCGGTGACGGGACTCTCCGGTGCACTGAGGGGACCCGCCTTGAGGTGCTTCACCTTCCTCCGCGCCTTCCTTCTGACCGGAGGCTCTCCCTCCCCCCCATGAAGACAAATGCCTCCGACGATGACCGCACACCTACGGCTCCCAGTACGCGGACGCTACTCGGGGGAGGGGTGGCAGCAGCCTTGGCCGCCTTTGGTGTTTTGGAGGCCTTGGAGGTGGGGCAGTCACCTCCCTACAGGCATGGCACCGCACGCCGTCCGACGTCCAGAAGACGCGGTAGGCAGTCCCCTCGTGCACCACGTTGAAGGTACCCTCCGTCGTCTCCTCCCGCGCCAGCCGGACAAAAAGCTGGCGGCGGAAGGAGAACACATGGCGCAGGCTGGTCTCCCTGAGGCCGAGCGGTATCGCGTTAATCCCCGACCTTACCTCCCCCAGTTGATGTAGGTGAGGGAGGAGGAGCTCAGCGGGAACAAAGGGCGGGACGTTGGAAAGAATGACCCTCTGCACGGTGGCCTCAAGAGGGTCCACCGGCAGGAACGTCCCACCCACCGTGAGCCCCTTTTCAAGGGCCAGGGACACCGCCCGCTCCGACCCCAGGAAGAACACAGCCTTCCCCGACATCTTGGAGGCTGCGACAATGGCCAAGGGGCTGACTACCCCAGCCATCGCCCTCATGCACTCCTCGATGGTCATAGTGGGGTGAGTGTAGCTCTTGACCCCGTTTTAAAGAGGAAAGGATCTCTCAGAGAGCGAGGGGGGAGACAGAGAGAGTGACAGAGGGAGAGAGAGAGAGAGAGGGGGTGGGGTTGGGAAAGTGGGAAGCTGTGAGGGCAGGTCTCCCCTCACAGTGTTGGCTGGGTGTTTTGCTGGGGTGCACCCCCCGGATGGTAAATACAAAGTGATAGAGAATTCAAGCTCTGCAGCTCAGCTGCAGTTTTGAGAAAACACAGACCACATTGCATTAAGTCATCAATCAACTTGACATTTTAGCACCTTGGGTAGCGAGCCAATTAAAGGTTAACAGACTATCAAATGAGCCAATAAGGTCAAAGAAGGCGATCTCTTTTCTATAAATTGAACCAGGTATAAGTACAGCCATTTTGGCCATGTGGTCTCAGAAGGACAAAGGCCTGGCTTAAAGCCAAGAGCTTGTTGCTGCTGCCAGAATAAAATTACATTAAAACTACAACCGGAGCTCGTATTTCGTTGGAAATTAAGAGATCTAATACAAAGTCTTTTAGATGATCTTCGGGTGGGGGGAGAAGATGTCTTCACCTGGGGCAGCTGGAGCCACCCAGGCACAGCACTCCCAATGATGTTAATTGGGGTGATTAACAAGTCTTCACCCAGGTAGCTCCAGCTAACCCAGGCCAGGCAATGGGGGAGGGGTGCTTCAGTGGTGTGTAGGGCCTAGTTGAGGGCAAGACCCCCACACACACTTCAAAACACACGCACACCCCCCGCGATGTTCCAGCCCTTAAGTTTATCTTCTTTCCTCCCCCACCCAAAAAAAAAGTCTTTAGGGAGGGTGTCCGGGGTGATACGTATCATTACTTTGGTGCCCTTAAAGTCTCGACATTTGGTTGAAAAAGTGGCTCGAATTTCTGTAGGACATAGAAACAAAGAAACATAGAAACATAGAAAATAGATGCAGGTGTAGGCATTCGGCCCTTCGAGCCGCACCGCCATTCAATGAGTTCATGGCTGAACATGCAACTTCAGTACCCCATTCCTGCTTTCTCGCCATACCCCTTGATCCCCCTAGTAGTAAGGACAACATCTAACTCCTTTTTGAATATATTTAATGAATTGGCCTCAACAACTTTCTGTGGTAGAGAGTTCCACAGGTTCACCACTCTCTGGGTGAAGAAGTTTCTCCTCATCTCGGTCCTAAATGGCTTACCCCTTATCCTTAGACTGTGACCCCTGGTTCTGAACTTCCCCAACATTAATAAGAACATACGAACAGAAGAACATAAGAATTAGGAACAGGAGTAGGCCATCTAGCTCCTCGAGCCTGCTCCGCCACCCAACAAGATCATGGCTGATCTAGCCGTGGACTCAGCTCCACTTACCCGCCCCCTCCCCATAACCCTTAATTCCCTTATTGGTTAAAAATCTATCTATCTGTGATTTGAATATATTCAATGAGCTAGCCTCAACTGCTTCCTTGGGCAGAGAATTCCACAGATTCACAACCCTCTGGGAGAAGAAATTCCTTCTCAACTCGGTTTTAAATTGGCTCCCCCGTATTTTGAGGCTGTGCCCCCTAGTTCTAGTTTACCCAACTAGTGCCTCTATCCTGTCTAACTCCTTCATAATTTTAAATGTTTCTATAAGATCACCCCTCATCCTTCTGAACTCCAACGAGTAAAGACCCAGTCTACTCAATCTATCATCATAAGGTAACCCTCTCATCTCCGGAATCAGCCGAGTGAATCGTCTCTGTACCCCTTCCAAAGCTAGTATATCCTTCCTTAAGTAAGGTGACCAAAACTGCATGCAGTACTCCAGGTGCGGCCTCACCAATACCCTGTACAGTTGCAGCAGGACCTCCCTGCTTTTGTACTCCATCCCTCTCACAATGAAGGCTAACATTCCATTCGCCTTCCTGATTACCTGCTGCACCTGCAAACTAACTTTTTGGAATTCATGCACAAGGACCCCCAGGTCCCTCTGCAGCATGTTGTAATTTCTCCGCATTCAAATAATATTCCCTTTTACTGTTTTTTTTCCAAGGTGGATGACCTCACATTTTCCGACATTGTATTCAATCTGCCAAATCTTAGCCCATTCGCTTAATCTATCTAAATCTCTTTGCAACCTCTCTGTGTCCTCTACAAAACCCGCTTTCTCACTAATCTTTGTGTCATCTGCAAATTTTGTGACACGACACTCAGTCCCCTCTTCCAGGTCATCTATGTATATTGTAAACAGTTGTGGTCCCAGCACCGATCCCTGTGGCACACCACTAACCACCGATTTCCAACCCGAAAAGGACCCATTTATCCTGACTCTCTGCTTTCTGTTAGCCAGCCAATTCTCTATCCATGCTAATACATTTCCTCTGACTCCGCGTACCTTTATCTTCTGCAGTAATCTTTTGTGTGGCACCTTATCGAATGCCTTTTGGAAATCTAAATACACCACATCCATCGGTACACCTCTATCCACCATGCTCGTTATATCCTCAAAGAATTCCAATAAATTAGTTACACATGATTTCCCCTTCATGAATCCATGTTGCGTCTGCTTGATTGCACTATTCCTATCTAGATATCCCGCTATTTGTTCCTTAATGATAGCTTCAAGCATTTTCTCTACTACAGATGTTAAACTAACCGGCCAATAGTTACCTGCCCTTTGTCTGCCCCCTTTTTTAAACACAGGCGTTACATTAGCTGCTTTCCAATCCGATGGCACCTCCCCAGAGTCCAGAGAATTTTGGTAGATTATAACGAATGCATCTGCTATAACTTCCGCCATCTCTTTTAATCTCTTTTGAATTTCGTTCCACAGATGAAATGGCATGCACATTCCCCCATTTCCAGTTCATCTCGGCTAACCAGCTCCTCCCCAAGAGCGCGGGACCATTCCCCGGGACAATCCAGAGTGGCAGCCAGTTCTCCGATCCATTGTGTGTTCGATCCATTGTGTTTGACCACCAAGTTTGCACTGCCTAGTACTGGGATGATCTCTCTGGTGTATGTCCGTAACTGTGTGTCAATGCGCTCCAGTTTGGGCCTGTTAGCTTTGAGTGGTAATAGTTTTTCAAATTGTTGGGCACTCATAAGTGACTGGCTGGCTCCTGTGTTCAGCTCCATGCGTACCGGGATGCCATTTAATAGAACTTTCATCATCATAGGTGGCGTTTTGGTATACGAGCTGTGGACGTCTGCCATATGAACCCGCTGGACTTCAACATCCAAGCATCACCCTGCCTTGCAGACCCCTCGTCTGGTTCCTCTGCCTCGTAAACTAGCCTCACTACAGGCTTTCTGCACATTCTGTCCAGATGTCCACTGAAGTTACAGATTCTACAGATAAATTGCTGAAACCTACAGGTTTTCGCAGCATGTCTGCCACTGCACCTCCAGCATGAGCTGAGATTGTTGTGAACAAAGGAACTGTTAACAGGCATTCCTCTCTTATTGTCTCTTTGATTACTCCTGAGCACTCTGCTGCTGAGTGTCAATGGTTCCATCCCGGGACGCATTGTCCCTTGTGATGGCGTGAATTGCCGATCCCCCTGCCATTGTCTCTGTTGCTGGCCCACCCTAGAGTCTGTTGCTGCCTGGGCGGTGTCAAATTGCCCTTGCCTGCCTGCGGGGTTCTGAATCTCATTTACAATGTTAACTCCCTGGTCCATCGCCACGTTGGAACCAGGGCTGCGCACGTAAATTATCTTGGTCTCCTCTTCCCCTGCTATGAAGGTCTGAGCTATCAACGTTGTCCTTTCCAAAGTCAAGTCTTTGGTCTCAATAAGCTTCCTGAAAATCTCGGCATGACCAATGCCCTCAATGAAGAAATCCCTTAACATCTTCCCCTTCCGGCATCTGTGAACTTAGAGGCTGGCCAAACGGCAAAGGTCTGCAATGAAGTCCGATATGCTTTGTCCCTCCTGACGCCGGTGTGTGTAGAACCGGTGCCGGGCCATGTGTACACTACTCGCCGGTTTGAGGTGCTCAATGATCAGAGTGCTGAGCTCTTCAAAAGACTTGTCCACCGGCTACTCGAGTGCGAGCAGGTCTTTCATCAGCGCATACATCTTGGATCCACAGCTGGTCAGTAGATGCGCCCTCCGCTTGTCAGCTGCTTCCTCTCCCAGCCAGTCCTTCGTGACAAAGCTCTGCTGGAGCCTCTCAGTGAAATCGTCCCAGTCCTCACCAACACAGTACCGTTCATCTGTGCTACCGGTGGCCATCCTCTTGGGTTGTTAATTCCCGTTTCTCGTTGCCAAATGTGGTGTCTTTACACCTTACTATAGAATCACACGAGGCATGTACTGCAGACAAAGTCACTACGTGACCTGAACCTTTATTCCCAGGACCAATAAGTGCTGACCCTGCGTGGGACCTATCTTTATATACCTGGATGACCAGGTGAGGAGTGTCTCCCACAAGTTCACCCCCTGTGGTCAAGGTGTGTATTACTCAGGTGTCTGCAGTGTACAGTGTTGTTACATAAAGGTTACAGTTATGTGAAGGTTACAAACATGACACAATCCATTCGGCCCAACCAGTCCATGCCGGCATTTATGCTCCACTTGAGCCTCCTCCCGTCTTTCTTCATCTAACTCTATCAGCATGTCCCTCTATTCCCTTCTCCCTCATATGCTTTTCTAGCCTCTCCTTAAATACATCGATACTATTCACTTCAACCATTCCCTTTGGTAGCAAGCTCCACATTCTCACCATTCTTTGGGTAAATAAGATTCTTCTGAATTCCCTATTAGATTTAGAACATAAGAACATAAGAAATAGGAGCAGGAGTAGGCCATATGGCCCCTCGAGCCTGCTCCACCATTCAATAAGATCATAGCTGATCTGATCATGGACTCAGCTCCACTTCCCCGCCCACTCCCCATAACCGTTTATCATTTAAGAAACTGTCTATTTCTGTCTTAAATTTATTCAATGACTCAGCTTCCACAGCTCTCTGAGGCAGCGAATTGCACAGATTTACAACCCTCAGAGAAGACATTTCTCCTCAGCTCTGTTTTAAATGGGCGGCCCCTTATTCTAAGATCATGCCCTCTAGTTCTAGTCTCCCCCATCAGTGCAAACATCCTCTCTGCACCTTGTCAAGCCCACTCATAATCTTATATGTTTCGATAAGATCACCTCTCATTCTCCTGAATTCCAATGAGTAGAGGCCCAACCTACTCAACCTTTCCTCATAAGTCAAACCCCTCATCCCCGGAATCAACCTAGTGAATCTTCTCTGAACTGCCTGCAAAGCAAGTATATCCTTTCATAAATATGGAAACCAAAACTGCACGCAGTATTACAGGTGTGGCCTCACCAAACTCTTGTATAGCTGCAGCAAGACTTTCCTGCTTTTATACTCCATCCCCTTTGCAATAAAGGCCAATGGTATCTTGGCCTTCCTGATCACTTGCTGTGCCTGCATACTATCCTTTTGTGTTTCATGCACAAGTACCCACAGGTCCCACTGTACTGCAACACTTTGCAATCTTTCTCCATTTAAATAATAACTTGCTCTTTGATATTTTTCTGCCAAAGTGCATTTCTTGGTGACTATCTTATATTGATGGCCTCTAGTGTAAACACTCTCTCTGTATCCACTCTATCAAAATCTTTCATAATTTTAAAGACTTCTATTAAGTCATCCCTCAGCCTTCTTTTTTCAAGAGAAATGAGACCTTTCCTGATATGTACACCCTCGCAATTCTGGTAACATACTTGTGAATCTTCTCTGCATCCTCTTCAGTGCCTCTATATCCTTTTTATAATATGGCGACTAGAACTGTACATAGTACTCTAAGTGTGGTCTAACCAAGGTTCTATACAGGTTTAGCATAACTTCCCTACTGTAGTGGAGTATTACAAAGATACTCAACACAAGTCTATTTTGGAGAAGAGAATCGTTTATTATAAAGTACTCGATCGAGGGAAAGACAGCTTCGACACGAGTTCAGTAACTCGGTGACCCAAACCAGCCATTCTCTCCAAACAATCGTTGGGTTACTGTTTTGATACAGTCAGAATACATACAAAATCATCAAGTTCTGCGCCGGAGGCTTTCATTTATTGTTTCCCTGCCATGTCAAAAAATTTTCGCCTACCTACTCTGATTAATTGGTTAATACAATTATATTGACGGCAAGCTTCGTTACCTCCCCTGTGCACCTTTTATCTGATAAGTTACGTGCCACATCATTCTCAGGTCTGCGAACTCTTCTCCTCTTGGCCTAACTGCTTTCAACTAATTGAGATGTTCTTCAATCGTCTTTTGTTTCCCGTAATCTCTTACCACCCCATGTGACCTAGCCTTGGAGTGTATTTTTACCAACTGTCTGGTTTATACTGTGATAAGATGATCTATCTTCCTGAGAGTTCTAATTTTATCATTTTCCCTGTGTTCGTTGCATGTATTTTTTTTCTCACAGCCTTTCTTTTGGTTTATAAATTTTACTTAATTAGGTCCCCTTTGATGAATTAGGTTACCTCTACTTAAATTTTTTTTCTACAATCCACCATTTGGTCAGATGGTACCCCAAATACCCACCCTGACCAATAATTTTCCTTTCCCTATCTTGATTCGTGTGTCTCCCGCCCCGGTTTCATTGATCAGATGATAGGATTGGGATACTCACGACTCATATCAGGTACTCGTGCCGTTGTTGTCGTTGCTCCTCCGGCTTCATCAGTTCTTTGTTAATGGCCCTAGCCAAGGTTTTTATTCTGTACCTCTTGTATCTGCCTGCACATTCTGCCAGGAGTATCAGTACCACTCCCAGCTGCACTATGACTAACACATGGGATATCATTCGAATCCAAGGGTGTATGTGCAAAGTTGTAGAACCAGCTCACCACGGTGGTTCAGCCAGTTCTGTATCAATGTCCTTTTGTAGTTTGTCGATTTGTTCCTCTGAGACAACATATTTAAATTGTTGTTCAAACACATTCCTTTCCAGTGTCAACTGCTCTTCGCTCAACTTAGATATCGGTTTTCCTTGTGGCTCCTCAAAACCTTCGTACACCTTTTTTATCGTACCTACCACCATTCTGTTAATGGTTTCTTCCTCCAGCTCGGGACATCTTGCATATCCTTTTATGTTGATTTCGTGCTTAGGCTTCAGACAGGTGTTAGGGCGTCTGATGGGGCATGTTGTTTCCCCTCCCACAGTCAGGTTAGCGACTGTAGTGCTGATGCACCACTGCCCGTCTCCTTGTGATGCTGCTGTGGTTTCATCGTCCAAAGCCCATGGTGTGATGCTTCGGACGCATCCCTTCGCTTGGCCATATCCACAATCATCCTCGTCCTCCTGAAATGACTCTCGGCATAACACAACCTGGTTATTATAATAACAATTCGTTATAGACACACCCTTGGTCTTATTCCCACTTTTAATAACATAATGATGCAGCTTGTGGTACCTTACTCGTGTTTGGTTTCTTACTTCCCCGATGTTTGTAACCTCATATAGACCTTGTTCTTCAGTAAGGTTACACTGTGGAATGTTTACTACGAATCCTATTATGTTCTGGTAGCCAGTGATGCATCTATTCTCAGGGACACATACGTGGCTATTCCTCCAAACCTGACAGGCTTGGCTAGGATTTTTAACCAGCGTCCAAGTTTTAAAAACATCATTAGTTATCCAGTTCGGGGTCCCTGTTCTGTAACTGTTCTCAATTATGTTCCACTGAGACCAGAATCCATGCTTCATACAACGGCCGCACTTGCCTTAGCGGTTCAGTCGTTCAATAGATTAATAGTTTTTGCATGGTCTCTCAAGGTGTGGGTTACCTGCAGTATCTCCCATTCGGCCCCAATCCCTAGTTGGGCCTGCAGCTTGTTGTTATCATCTCCTCTTTCTAACAGCCCTTTTAGGGTATGGGTTAAAGTACTGACTTGCCCGTCTATGGCCTGAAGGTCTATTGTGTTGAGACCCCGGCCGCATAGCCCACACCTGCCATTTCTAATATTCCCCTCTTTCTCCTCGTCTTTCGGGTTACCACGAATTTCATGGTGTTAGATTCTGGCCCTTTCAAGACTCGTAGTGTCAGATTCATATCTAGTGCTATCGTGCTGAGCCCACAGAAACTGGGGATAGTTATACCTGTCAGGTTTAGTAATAGTATTATCACCCGCTGTCGCACCCCGAAGTGGATTCTGTCTTTTGTTCGTTTCATCAACAACCTCCCCGGAGCCCCCCTAGTCATATCCGGGCATCCCAGGGGTTCCTTGGCAGGGAGGTGGGGGGGCAGTAGTACCAGGGGCTGTGGTAGTTGGTGGGGCAGTGGTGGTGGGTTTAACTCAGGGAACAACCTCCCAGCACCGATCACCACTGGCCCCATTCGTGCATTGGGAGGGCGGGCATAACTTCTGCTCATCCTGATCTTGCTGACGTACTCCTGAGAATTGAGTGAACTGTGGTGCGCACCTTATCTGCACTCCTTCCTTCCGGGTGCATTGCTTTTGTCTCTTCTCCCCCCCTCCCATCCCAGGCTACCTGACATACCGTGGTCTCATTTACCCAAATTGTCAACTTGGTATAGGCCCATCCCCCCGGGTGTTTGAAACCCTTTGTATACCGTTTTAGGGACATCATTCCCACGCTGCACCTTAAGTGCACTGTTGTTTCAACCGTCACCATCAGCTTTCCGGCATCACAACCAATGTCACCCGAATCCGTGCAATACACGCCTTGCTGTCCCTCAGTCGGTTGTCCCTGTGTTATGGTAGCTTCTTCCAGGCTGGTGAGGATTGAGGCACCTGTCAGGATCTTTGCAACAAGCCACATTTTTTCCTGTTGAGAGATTACAGCCTGGCCATCCTCATCATTTCTCTTTCAACCCGATTGTTTGCACCGTTTCTCCGGACATGTGCACTTTCCCAGATCCATTTTATTATACACATGTCTAGCCACTGATTACCACCTCATATGGTCCGCTCCACCTAGGTGCGAATCCTGGTTTATCTGCCACTTCCTCAAACATTACCTTAGCCCCACCTCGGAGATTATAGCCGAGGTATTTGTCCCATTGTCTTTATCCTCCTCTCTCTGTCTTTCTCGGACCTCCTGTCGCATACCTTTCAACTGCTCACTCAATTCCTTCACATACTTCCTGATTCGACATCGTAATGGTCCTAATTCTGCCCCTCCTGTAACTATTCCCTTGGGTAACTTCATTGCGCGTCCGGTCATTAATTCATACGGGTATTAATCCCGTGGTCCGGTTTGGGTTGGCGCGCAACCTCATTAATATTGTGGGTAGTAATTCTGGCCAGGATTGTCTGGTTTCCTGTATTCAAAAACAAGTGACAGTTTATAAACTATCTTAACATACAAGTGCTCGCAATTCAAGTTCTCGCAAATCATTTCCAAGGCTACTTCCATATCTTATCTCGTCTCCCCCAAATGTTATTTCTGTCTTTCATCAGAGAAAATGGTATTTTATAGATTGTTTCCAAACTTTTTAGCTTTATTTCTTTTTTTAAAAGAGGTCAGATTTTACAAATTTGCATACAATGGAACTGTAGGCTGGCATCATTGGTCAGTGCCCACATTAAACATTTTATTTAGCGAGTCCTTTTGATGAACAACATTCTTTCAATAGATCTCTGTCAGATCAACACACAAAAAAAATCTCAAACACCAAAATAGTTTTAAAGAGGCTCAATTTTAAATGTATCTCAGTATTTTGTTGTGTCTTTTCTTAACCAGTGGTACTTGAAACCTTTACAATAAAATTAACTCTTTACTGTTCCCATCCAAATTGCTGCTCCCCTTTTGTACTATTTGTGTTTATTTTTGAATTAAAAATGTCAAGTATGGCAATACTGTTTTTTTTAAATATTCAAATTTTCATTTATGCTTACAGTTTAAACTTATTACCATTAATCCTGCTTTGGCTGTTTTCTTATTTTTCTGTTTCTCTCACCATAATTTCTGTTTGGCCTGCTCTATTTTAGGATCCCACCTGTCACTTAACATAGTAATTATTAATCAGTTTCACTGTATCAAATATCACCTGTCTCTCTGCTTGGTTTCTCTTAAACCCAGAGTCTACAGCCCCACTGATACTTTCCTATCAATTTAAACTGTATTCTTCGATACTGATTGTCCCTCGCGAGAGTCGACAATCTCACCGATACCTTATAATCTCACGTTTGGGCCTGTCTCCCCCTTAGAAACATAGAAACATAGAAAATAGGTGCAGAAGTAGACCATTCTGCCCTTTGAGCCTGAGCCCACATTCAATATGATCATGGCTGATCATGCAACTTCAGTACCCCATTCCTGCTTTCTCTCCATGCTCCTTGATCACTTTAGCCGTAAGAGCCACATCTAACTCCCTTTTGAATATATCTAATGAACTGGCCTCAACAACTTTCTGTGGTAGAGAATTCCACAGGTTCACAATTCTCTGAGTGAAGAAGTTTCTCCTCATCTCGGTCCTAAATGGCTTACCCATTACCCTTACACTGTGACCCCTGGTTCTGGACTTCCCCAACATCAGGAACATTCTTCCTGCATCTAACCTGTCCAGTCCCGTCAGAATTTTAAATGTTTCTTCTAAATTCCAGTGACTATAAGCCTAGTCGATCCAGTCTTTCTTCATATGGCCGTCCTGCCATCCTGGGAATCAGTCTGGTGAACCTTCCCTGCTCTCCCTCAATAGCAAGAATGTCCTTCCTCAGATTAGGAGACCAAAACTGAACACAATATTCAAGGTGAGGCCTCACCAAGGCCCTTAACAACTGTAGTACGACCTCCCTGCTCCCATACTCAAATCCTCTCGCTATGAAGGCCAACATGCCATTTGCCTTCTTCACTGCCTGCTGTTCCTGCAATGCCACCTTTCAATGACTGATGTACCATGACACCCAGGTCTCATTGCACCTCCCCTTTTCCTAATCTGTCACCATTCAGATAATATTCTGCCTTCGTGTTTTTGCCACCAAAGTGGATAACCTCACATTTACCTACATTATACTGCATCTGCCATACATTTACCCACTCACCTAACCTGTCCAAGTCACCCTGCAGCCTCTTCGCATCCTCCTCACAGCTCACACTGCCACCCAGCGTAGTGTCATCTGCAAACTTGGAGATAGTACCTTCAATTCCTTCGTCTAAATCATTAATGTATATTGTAAATAGCTGGGGTCCCAGCACTGAGCCCTGCGGCACCCCACTAGCCACTGCCTGCCATTCTGAAAAGGACCAGTTTATCCCGACTCTCTGCTTCCTGTCTGCCAACCAGTTCTCTATCCACGTCAATACATTACCCCCAATACCATGTGCTTTAATTTTGCACACTAATCTCATGTGCGGGACCTTGTCAAAAGCCTTTTGAAAGTCCAAATACACCACATCCACTGGTTTTCCCTCGTCTACTCTATTAGTTACATCCTCAAAAAATTCTAGAAGATTTATCAAGCATGATTTCCCTTTCATAAATCCATGCTGACTTGGACCAATCCTGTCACTGCTTTCCAAATGCGATGATATTACATCTTTAATAATTGATTCCAACGTTTTCCCCACTACCGATGTCAGGCTAACCAGTCTATAATTCATTGTATTCTCTCTCCCTTCTTTTTTAAAAAATGGGGTTACATTTGCTACCCTCCAATCCATAGGAACTGATCCAGGGTCGATAGACTGCTGGAAAATGACCACCAATGCATCCACTATTTCTCGGGCCACTTCCTTAAATACTCTGGGATGCAGACTATCAGGCCCTGGGGATTTATCAGCCTTAAATCCCATCAATTTCCCTAACACAATTTCCTGACTAATAAGGATTTCCTTCAGTTCCTCATTCTCGCTAGACCCTCTGTCCCTTAATATTTCCGGTAGGTTAAAACAGAAACATAGAAACATAGAAACATAGAAAATAGGTGCAGGAGTCAGCCATTCGGCCCTTCGAGCCTACACCGCCATTCAATGAGTTCATGGCTGAACTTGCAACTTCAGTACTCCATTCCTGCCACCTTGCCATACCCCCCGATCCCTCCAGAGGTAAGGACTACATCTAACTCCTTTTTGAATATATGTAGTGAATTGGCATCAACAACTTTCTGTGGCAGAGAATTCCACAGTTTCAACACTCTCTGGGTGAAGAAGTCTCTCCTCATCTCGGTCCTAAATGGCTTACCCCCCCCATCCTTAGACTGTAACCCCTGGTTCTGGACTTTCTCAACATTAATAATAAACATAAGAACATAAGAATTAGGAACAGGAGTAGGCCATCTAGCCCCTCGAGCCTGCTCCGCCATTCAACAAGATCATGGCTGATCTGGCCGTAGACTCAGCTCCACTTACCCGCCCGCTCCCCATAACCCTTAATTCCCTTATTGGTTAAAAATCTATCTATCTGTGGTTTGAATATATTCAATGAGCTAGCCTCAACTGCTTCCTTGGGCAGAGAATTCCACAGATTCACAACCCTCTGGGAGAAGAAATTCCTTCTCAACTCAGTTTTAAATTGGCTCCCCGTATTTTGAGGCTGTGCCCCCTAGTTCTAGTCTCCCCAACCAGTGGAAACAACCTCTCTGCCTCTATCCTGTCTATCCCTTTCATTATTTTAAATGTTTCTATAAGATCACCCCTCATCCTTCTGAACTCCAATGAGTAAAGACCCAGTCTACTCAATCTATCATCATAAGGTAACCCCCTCATCTCCGGAATCAGCCTAGTGAATTGTTTCTGTACCCCCTCCAAAGCTAGTATATTCTTCCTTAAGTAAGGTGACCAAAACTGCATGCAGTACTCCAGGTGCGACCTCATCAATACCCTGTACAGTTGCAGCAGGACCTCCCTGCTTTTGTACTCCATCCCTCTCACAATGAAGGCCAACATTCCATTCGCCTTCCTGATTACCTGCTGCACCTGCAAACTAATCTTTTGGGATTCATGCACAAGGACCTCCAGGTCCCTCTGCACCGCAGCATGTTGTAATTTTTCCCCATTCAAATAATATTCCCTTTTAGTGTTTTTTTTTCCCAAGGTGGATGACCTCACATTTTCCGACATTGTATTCCATCTGCAAAACCTTAGCCCATTCGCTTAACCTATCTAAATCTCTCTGCAGCCTCTCTGTTTCCTCTGCACAACCCGCTTTCCCACTAATCTTTGTGTCATCTGCAAATTTTGTTACACTACACTCTGTCCCCTCTTCCAGGTCATCTATGTATATTGTAAACAGTTGTGGTCCCAGCACCAATCCCTGCAGCACACCACTAACCACCGATTTCCAACCCGAAAAGGACCCATTTATCCCGACTCTCTGCTTTCTGTTCGCCAGCCAATTCTCTATCCATGCTAATACATTTCCTCTGACTCTGTGTACCTTTATCTTCTGCAGTAACCTTTTGTGTGGCACCTTATCGAATGCCTTTTGGAAATCTAAATACACCACATCCATCGGTACACCTCTATTCACCATGCTCGTTATATCCTCAAAGAATTTCAGTAAATTGGTTAAACATGATTTCCCTTTCATGAATCCATGTTGCGTCTGCTTGATTGCACTATTCCTATCTAGATGTCCCACTATTTCTTTCTCAATGATAGCTTCAAGCATTTTCCCCACTACAGATGTTAAACTAACCGGCCTATAGTTACCTGCCTTCTGTCTGCCCCCTTTTTTAAACAGAGGCGTTACATTAGCTGCTTTCCAATCCGATGGTACCTCCCCAGAGTTCAGAGAATTTTGGTAGATTATAACAAATGCAGCTGCGACAACTTCCACCGTGCTGACGTGCTCAGACATATGATGGACACCACCCCACTCCAAACCAGCCCCTACACCACTTCAAACAGCCCCCCAAAGTGCTGGGAGGCAGTGACAAAGTTAAAGTGACGAATTTCCCGCATCGGCCCTCCAACTCCCGCGGGGCAGTGATAATTTGACTAATTCGAATTATCCACCCAAAACGGAGTGGTGGGCAATTTCCAGCCCTTTATTCAATGATTATTTCTAGTTCTATTAATTAGCTAAGTATTAAATTTAATACAGTACTTTATAGTTTCCCGTACCTAGTTTAAACGACCATTGGGGCTGGTTCTGGGGGAGGTGGGATCTGTACAGGCCGGATGGGTTGCACCTCAACAGAGCCAGGACCAATAATCTCATGAAGAGGTTTGCTCGTGCTGTTGTTGAGGGTTTAAACTAATTTAGCAGCGGGGCACCAGGATGTAGCATTCGAAAGGAGAAACAAAGGGCACAAAGGATTGGGAGAGACGGATAACACTAAAGCAAGAAGTAGTAAGGTTGGGTCAGACTAAGAGAGAACACAGGATGGTCTAGGATAGGTTTACAGTGTATGTATGTGAGCGCATGAAGCGCAGTAAACAAGGTTGGTGAGCTGCAGCGCAAATAGCCACATGGGAATCTGATGTCATGGCGATAACGGAGACCTGGCTCAAAAAAGGACAGGATTGGGTATTAAATTTTCCTGGATAAAGGGTGTTCAGGAAAGATAGTAGGTGGTGTGGCTGTATAGTTAAGGAGAATGTTACAGGTCTGGAGAGAGAGAATGTCTTGGAGGGGTCAAGGCCAGAATCTATATGGTTTGAGTTAAGAAACAATAGAGGTGCCATTACACTACTAGGTATATTCTATAAGCCACCGACTAGTAGAAAAATATGGGGGAGCAAATTTGTAGAGAAATTAGAGAGATGCAGGAATTATAGAGAAGTGATAATGGGGGACTACACTTTTCCTCATATAGATTGGGATAGTAACGGTGTAAAGGGTAGAGAGGGGGAAGAGTTTTTGAAGTGTGTTCAGTAGAACTTTCTTGATCAGTATGTTTTCGTCCCAGCGAGGGAGGAGGCATTGCTGGATCTGGTTCTGGGGAATGAGATGTGTCAGGTGGAGCTAGTGTCAATAGGGGAACATTTAGGGAACAGTGATCATAGTATCATAACTTTTAAATTAGCTATGGAAAAGAACAGGGAGTAATCTAGAGTACAAATACTTAATTGGAGGAAGGGAAATTTCAGTGGGATGAGAACGGATCTGACCTGGGTAAATTGGAATCAAAGATTGGCAGGTAAAACTATAATGGAACAATGGGCTGCCTTTAAAGAGGAAATAGTTCGGGTACAGTGCAAAGTCAGAGCTCCCTGGATGATGAAAGAGATAGAGAGTAGGGATTAAGCAGAAAAAGAGCACGTATGATAGATATCAGGTTGAGAATACATCTGGGAATCAGGCTAAATATAGAAAGTTCAGAGGGGAAGTGAAAAAGTAAATAACAGGGACAAAGACCGGGTATTAGAATGGAATGGCAGCTACAAAGCTAGGTGGGAATGTAAGTTGTGAGGACGATGCAAAGAGGCTTCAGGGGAATATAGACAGGCTAAGTGAGTGGATAAGCACATGGCAAATGGAATATAATATGGAGAAATGTGAAGTTATCCACTTTGGTCGGAAAAATAGAAAAGCAGAGCATTTTTTAAATGATGAGAGATTGGTCAGTGTTGGTGTTCAGAGGGACCTGGGGGTTCTTGTACTGCAATTATATCATCATAGGCATTCCCTCGAAATCGAGGAAGACTTGCTTCCACTCTAAAAGTGAGTTCTCAGGTGACTGTACAGTCCAATACGGGAACTACAGTCGCTGTCGCAGGTGGGACAGACAGTCGTTGAGGGAAAGGGTGGGTGGGAGTCTGGTTTTCCGCACGCTCATTCCGCTGTCTGCACTTGGTTTCTGCATGCTCTTGGCGACAAGACTCGAGATGCTCAGCGCCCTCCCGGCTGCTCTTCCTCCATTTAGGGCGGTCCTGGGCCAGGGATTCCCAGGTTTCGGTGGGGATGTTGCACTTTATCAAGGAGGCTTTGAGGTTGTCCTTGAAATGTTTCCTCTGCCCATCTGGGGCTCGTTTGCCGTGTAGGAGTTCCAAGTAGAGTGCTTGCTTTGGGAGTCTTGTGTCGGGCATGCAGATGATGTGGCTTGCCCAATGGAGCTGGTCAAGTGTAGTCAGTGCTTCGATGCTGGGGATGTTGGCCTGATCGAGAACACTGACATTGGTGCATCTATCCTCCCAGGGGATTGCAGGATCTTGCGGAGGTAGCGTTGGTGGTACTTCCCCAGCGCTTTGAGGTGTCTACTGTATATGGTTCACGTCTCTGAGCCATATAGGAGGGCGGATATCACTCCTGCTCTGTAGACATAAGCTTGGTGCCAGATTTGAGGTCCTGGTCTTCAAACACTCTTTCTCAGGCGACCGAAGGCTGCGCTGGCACACTGGAGGCGGTATTGAACCTCATCATCGATGTCTGCCCTTGCTGATAGTAGGCTTCCGAGGTATGGAAAATCCCAAGATATACAATTATATAGAGCCCTGGTGAGATCTCACCTGGAGTATTATGTACAGTTTTGGTCTCCTTACCTGAGGAAGGATATACTTACAACAAAGATTTACCTGACTGATTCCTGGGATGGGGGATTGTCCTATGCGGAGAGATTGCATAGACTAGGCCTATGTTCTCTAGAGTTTAGAAGAATGAGAAGTGATCTCATTGAAACATACAAAATTCTGACAGAGCTTGACAGGGTAGATGCAGGGAGGATGTTTCCTCTGGCTGGGGAGTCTAGAACCAGGGGTCACTGTCACAGAATAAGGGGTCAGCCATTTAGGACTGAGATGAGGAAAGATTTCTTCACTCAAAGGGTGGGTGAATCTTTGGAATTCTCTACCCCAGACGGCTGTGGAGGTTCAGTCGTTGAATATGTTCAAGACAGAGATCAATAGAGTTTTGAATATTAAAGGATATGGGGAAAGTGCAAGCAAGTGGAGTTGAGGTAGAAGATCAGCCATGATCTTACTGAATGGCGGAGCAAGCTCGAGGGGCCAAATGGCCGACTCCTGCTCCTAATTCTTATGTTCTAACATAAACGGGAATCCAAAAGTCTTCCATAGGCATATCAATAGTAAATGGGTAGTAAGAGGAGGGGTGGGGCTGAATAGGAGCCAAAAAGGATATGCAAGGGTGGATGGGATAAGAATTGATAAAGAGGAGATACTAGAAAGGCTGGCTGTATTTAAAGTAGATCAGTCACCAGAACAGGATGGGATGCATCCTCGGACCCTGAGGGAGGTTAAGGAGGAAATTGCGGAGGTACTGGCCATAATCTTCCAATCCTCCTTAGATACGGGGCTGGTGCCAAAAAAGGGTGTTAAGATAAATGCAGCAACTACAGGTCACTCAGTTGAAACTCGGTAGAGGGGAGAGTTTTAGAAACAGTAATCAGGGACAAAATTAACTGTCACTTGGACAAGTGTTGATTAATTAAGGAAAGCCAGCACGGATTTGTTAAAGGCAAATCGTGTTTAATCAACTTGATGGAGTTTTTTGATGAGGTAACAGAGAGGGTTGATGAGGGCAATGCGGTTGATGTGGTGTACATGGATTTCCAAGAGGCGCTTGATAAAGTGCCACATAATAGGCTTGCCAGCAAAGTTGAAGGCCATGGAATAAAAGGGACAGTGACAGCATGGATATGGAATTAGCTCAGTGACAGGAAACGGAGAGTAGTGGTGAACGTTGTTTTTCGGACTGGAGGAAGGTATACAGTGGTGTTCCCCAGGGGTCGGTACTGGGACCACTGCTTTTCCTGATAAATATTAATGACTTGGACTTGGGTGTACACGGCACAATTTCAAAATTTGCAGATGACACAAAATTTGGAAATGTAGTGAACAGTGATAGACTTCAACAGGACATGGACAGGCTGGTGGAATTAGCATGGCAGATTAAATTTAACTTAGAAAAGTGTGAAGTGATACATTTTGGTAGAAAGAGGAGAGGAAATATAAACTGAAGGGTACAATCCTAAAGGAGGGGCATGAACACAGATATATAGAAACATAGATATTTACAGCGCAGAAGGAGGCCATTTCGGCCCATCGTATCTGCACCGGATGACAAAGAGCCACACGGCCCTCGGTCAGCAGGCCTGAAAGTTACATATCTTCCAACCTTACCTTACATACCTACGAACAATGAACAATGGCAGAAAACGTTATGTGCACATAGAAACATAGAAAATAGGTGCAGGAGTAGGCCATTCGGCCCTTCGAGCCTGCACCACCATTCAATAAGATCATGGCTGATCATTCACCTCAGTACCCCTTTCCTGCTTTCTCTCCATACCCCTTGATCCCTTTAGCCGCAAGGGCCATATCTAACTCCCTCTGGAATATATCTAACGAACTGACATCAACAACTTTCTGTGGTAGAGAATTCCACAGGTTAACAACTCTCTGAGTGAAGAAGTTTCTCCTCATCTTGGTCCTAAATGGCTTACCCCTTATCCTTAGACTGTGACCCCTGGTTCTGGACTCCCCCAACATCAGGAACACTCTTCCTGCATCTAACCTGTCCAGTCCCGTCAGAATTTTATATGTTTCTATGAGATCACCTCTCAGTCTTCTAAACTCCAGTGAATACAGGCCCAGTCGATCCAGTCTCTCCTCATATGTCAGTCCTGCCATCCCGGGAATCAGTCTGGTGAACCTTCGCTGCACTCCGTCAATAGCAAGAACGTCTTTCCTCAGATTAGGAGACCAAAACTGAACACAATATTCCAGGTGAAGCTGGGCAGACAGTGAAGAAGAAGGAAAAGAGTGCTAGTTTCCATTATATAGAACGCCTGTATGACAAAACGACCCTACTGTGACTGAAAGTTTAATAGCGCGGTCAAAATGGAGGCTCTTCAATTAACAGCCAGGGAAAGAAGTGTTGGCTTTCTGCAGTGAGATTGTAAATCCCTTTGTGAAGGTTAAATTAGGGCCGATTTCAACATCAGTGGGATAATGGAAGTTTGGGGGGGCTGGGGGGTGGGGGAGGTGTTGGTGGGATGGTGGTGAATGAGTGGAGTGTACCTGCCTGTGGTTGCCTGAGGCCTGAGCCATTTTGAGGCCCCGGGGCTTAATTACATGCGATTTACTGGAGCCAAATACTGGCTTCCCGGGCGGGAGGGCGAGAAGCCGACCGACAGTCGGATCGGGGCGGGGCATGACAGAGCATTCAAGGGGGAGGTGACCTGAGATGAACCTGCAGGGGGCCAGAGTTTACTGAGGGCCCTGCTCCTCATGGCCCCTCCAAACAACCCTGAAACATGAACCCAATTTGAGCGACCTCTAATGGTCCCTTTAAGGACCGCTGGGTTAGGTTGCTCAATACCTGGTACATCATCATATTCATAGGCGGTCCCTCGAAACAAGGATGACTTGCTTCCATACCGAAAATGGATGAGTTCACAGGTGTTTCAATCATATTCCGGATCCCGAACTACATCCAGAAGGATGGAAGATGCCTGTCCGTGGATTTTTCTAACGTGTGGTGACCGTTGCACACCAGCCACCACACGGGCTTGACAGAGCTAGGTCTTGGTCCAGTGGCAAGTGTTAACCAAGACGACTGGAGACCAGCTCTGCTGCACGGACCCAGTGCGCACACATAACACAGTGTGGGCTGGCCCGTGCTGCCCCTGGGTCCTCGCCTCTTCCGGGCCCCGAACCTTTGCCTCTCCTGGGCCCCGGTCACATCCCTCTCTGAACTCTTGCCGCTCCTTCATCCCAACCTCGCCGCTCCTGCTGTACCTGCCGGCACTGCAGTCAGCCATCGCCCTCCAGCAGCAGCACGCGCTGCTCCCTGCAGTGGCCTCAACACCTGGTACACATGGGTAGACCCCACCCATTTGTACCTCAAAATTGGAGGTCCGTTTATCATGTTACAAATCATGTCTCACCTGAAACAGGTGAGTACTCCACTAGGCCATCTCAGGACCCAGGAGATTAAGGGAATCAAGGGATATGGGGTTAGCACGGGAAGGTGGAGTTGAGGTAGAAGATCAGCCATGATCTCAGTGAATGGCGGAGCAGGCTCGGGGTGGGGGGGGGGCCAGAATGGCCGACTCCTGCTCCTAACTCTTATATTCTTAGCCCAAGAAGGCGGTGGCCAGGCCACCAGTGTACATGGATAAGTAAGTGTCCCAACGCCAATCTTGGGCTGTGACTGCCCAGGTCAAGTTAAAATCGTCCCTCGTCCTTTTTGATCTTGTCCTCATCCATCCTCCATGCATGCACGATTTCTATTCGGAGTCACTGGACCGTGATCAGAAGCAGGAGCCCTGGTTGATACTTTTCCCCTCCCTTGTTCAGAGATGCTGAGGCCAAGTGTAACACCTAACTGAAATCAGGCAACTCAGTGCAGGCTGGGAGTTGAAACAAGGGCCTCACTGGCCTGTTTGGTGCAGTTGAATGTCGAGAGGTACAGTTGCCAACTGAATTACTGGAACTTCTGTATCTTGAGCACACTCGTGTTTGGCTTTCAGCGAAATGCCCCACGTGGAGGAATAGTCCGGCAATACCCAGTGCCAAGGGTCACCCTGAAAAAATGACAGTTTTGAGAGGCACTAAATGGGGTGAAGGACCTTCTTCACTGCCTGGAGCAGAAAGAAAGACTTGCATTTATATAGCACCTTTCACAGCCACCAGACATCTCAAAGCGCTTTACAGCCAATGATCTACTTTGTTTAGTGTAGTCACTGTTGTAATGTGGGAAATGCAGCCAGTCTGCACACAGCAAGCTCCCACAGACAACAATGCGACAACGACCAGACAACCTGCCCCCGACATGCTGACTGAGGGACAAACATTGGCCAGGACACCACTTCCCCACTCTTCTTCGAAATAGTGTCATTGGATCCCTAACATCCACCACATGAAAGGGCAGACAGGACCTCTGTTTAACATCTCATCCGAAAGCACAGCACTCCCCCCACACCGCACCAGAGTGTCAGCCCAGACCTATATCTGAAGACCCTGAAGTGGGACTGGAACTCACAACCCTCCGACACAGAGGCGAGGGTGCTACCCACGGAGCTACAGCTGACACTCTGCACAGAGACTGTCTCACGGGTGCTATAGTTGGTGCTGTTCTGAAGCTCGGGCTGAGGCATATGGATGACACTTTGTATTTGCATATAATCGGGTGACACCGAACCTGGGATGTGTGTCATGTCCATGAGCCCAAACCAACATCTCCCATCTCGATGAGCTCAAAATTCACAATAAAAGATTTTTCCCCTTTGTGTGTATTTCTTTTTATGCACAATCTCTCTTTGATGAGGTCATTATTATTACATTTTCCTTCTTTTTTTTCCTGTCCCATTTTCCCTTGCTCCCTGTGTGAAAGCCTACAACAACAACTTGCATTTATACAGCACCTTTAACAACAACAACAACAACTTGCATTTAGATTGCGGCTTTAACATTGTAAATGTCCCAAAACACTTCACAGGAGTGTTAACAAACAAAATTTGACACCGAGCCACATGAGGAGATATAAGGGCAGATGAAGGAGCTAGGTTTTGAAGAGCCTCTGAAAGATGGAAAGAGAGAGGTAGAGAGGTGGGGAGGTTTAACCTCGTCTATGTTGGCAGGGCAGGTTGAGAAAGCGGTTAAGAAAGCAAACGAGATCCTGGGCTTCATGAATAGCGGTATGGGGGGGGGGGTCATTGCGCCGCACCCCGTTTGGGGACGGTAACAGCCGCGGGGCAGGATTTCCCGCGCCGCTCGCAATATTGGGGTTCCCGCCGTCGAGAGGAAGTGAAGCGCAAATTAACGGACTCCACTTGCTCTGTGGGGCGCGAGTGGGGCGTAAACAATCGGAGAGGGGCACAGTGTAATGCACTGGGACACGGAGCACTGCCGTGTAGAAAGCGCCCTTCCCTTCATTAAAGGGGGGAGCCAAGATGCTGCCTCTGTGGGTCCCTATAAGGACCTCCCCGCGAGTGCCCGGCGGTCAATCGGAGTGTGGGGCTGCCCGATCGTGGCACGGACCCCACAACCACGCTGCAATGGGCCGGATTTTTTTGGTTGAGAGCGTCACTTCCCTTTAACTAGCATTCTGCGAGGGCCCGACAGCCCAGTACCCTCCCCGCGAGGGGTCGACAGCCTGATACCCTCCCCGCGAGGGCCCACAGCCCGATACCCTCCCCGCGAGGAGCCCACAGCCTGATACCCTCCCCGCGAGGGGTCTACAGCCCGGTACCCTCCCTGCGAGTGGTCTACAGCCTGATACCCTCCCTGCGAGTGGTCTACAGCCCGGTACCCTCCCCGCGAGGGGTCTACAGCCCAGTACCCTCCCCGCGAGGGGTCTACAGCCCAGTACCCTCCCCGCGAGGGGTCTACAGCTCAGTACCCTCCCCGCGAGGGGTCTACAGCTCAGTACCCTCCCCGCGAGGGGCCCACAGCTCGATTCCCTCCCCGCGAGGGGCCCACAGCCCGATACCCTCCCCGCGAGGGGTCTACAGCTCAGTACCCTCCCCGCGAAGGGTCTACAGCCCAGTACCCTCCCCGCGAGGCGTCTACAGCCCAGTACCCTCCCCGCGAGGCGTCTACAGCCCAGTACCCTCCCCGCGAGGGGTTTACAGCCCAGTACCCTCCCCGCGAGGGGTCTACAGCCCAGTACCCTCCCCGCGAAGGGTCTACAGCCCAGTACCCTCCCCGCGAGGCGTCTACAGCCCAGTACCCTCCCCGCGAGGGGTTTACAGCCCAGTACCCTCCCCGCGAGGCGTCTACAGCCCAGTACCCTCCCCGCGAGGCGTCTACAGCCCAGTACCCTCCCCGCGAGGGGTTTACAGCCCAGTACCCTCCCCGCGAGGCGTCTACAGCCCAGTACCCTCCCCGCGAGGGGTTTACAGCCCAGTACCCTCCCCGCGAGGCGTCTACAGCCCAGTACCCTCCCCGCGAGGGGCCCACAGCCTGATACTCTCCCCGCGAGGGGTCTACAGCCCAGTACCCTCCCCGCGAGGGGTCTACAGGCCAGTACCCTCCCCGCGAGGGGCCCACAGCCCAGTACCCTCCCCGCGAGGGGCCCACAGCCCGATACCCTCACCGCGAGGGGTCTACAGGCCAGTACCCTCCCCGCGAGGGGTCTACAGCCCAGTACCCTCCCCGCAAGGGGCCCACAGCCCAGTACCCTCCCCGCGAGGGGTCTACAGGCCAGTACCCTCCCCGCGAGGGGTCTACAGGCCAGTACCCTCCCCGCGAGGGGTCTACAGCCCAGTACCCTCCCCGCGAGGGGCCCACAGCCCGATACCCTCCCCGCGAGGAGCCCACAGCCTGATACCCTCCCCGCGAGGGCCCACAGCCCGATACCCTCCCCGCGAGGAGCCCACAGCCTGATACCCTCCCCGCGAGGGGCCCACAGCCCGATACCCTCCCCGCGAGGTGTCTACAGCCTGATACCCTCCCCGCGAGGGGTCTACAGCCCGATACTCTCCCCGCGAGGGGTCTACAGCCCGATACCCTCCCCGCGAGGGGTCTACAGCCCGATACCCTCCCCGCGAGGGGTCTACAGCCCGATACTCTCCCCGCGAGGGGTCTACAGCCCGGTACCCTCCCCGCGAGGGCCCACAGCCTGATACCCTCCCCGCGAGGGCCCACAGCCCGATACCCTCCCCGCGAGGGCCCACAGCCTGATACCCTCCCCGCGAGGGGCCCACAGCCCGATACCCTCCCCGCGAGGTGTCTACAGCCCGGTACCCTCCCCGCGAGGGATCTACAGCCCAGTACCCTCCCCGCGAGGGGTCTACAGCCCAGTACCCTCCCCGCGAGGGGTCTACAGCCCGGTACCCTCCCCGCGACGGGCCCACAGCCCGGTACCCTCCCCGCGAGGGATCTACAGCCCGATACCCTCCCCGCGAGGGGCCCGCAGCCTGATACCCTCCCCGCGAGGGGTCTACAGCCCGGTACCCTCCCCGCGAGGGGCCCGCAGCCTGATACCCTCCCCGCGAGGGGTCTACAGCCTGATACCCTCCCCGCGAGGGGTCTACAGCCCGATACCCTCCCCGCGAGGGGTCTACAGCCCGGTACCCTCCCCGCGAGGGGCCCACAGCCCGATACCCTCCCCGCGAGGGGTCTACAGCCTGATACCCTCCCCGCGAGGGGCCCACAGCCCGATACCCTCCCCGCGAGGGGTCTACAGCCCGATACCCTCCCCGCGAGGGGTCTGCAGCCCGGTACCCTCCCCGCGAGGGGTCTACAGCCTGATACCCTCCCCGCGAGGGGTCTACAGCCCGGTACCCTCCCCGCGAGGGGTCTGCAGCCTGATACCCTCCCCGCGAGGGGTCTACAGCCTGATACCCTCCCCGCGAGGGGTCTACAGCCCGGTACCCTCCCCGCGAGGGGTCTGCAGCCTGATACTCTCCCCGCGAGGGGTCTACAGCCCGGTACCCTCCCCACAATCGGTCGCTGCGCACGGTTATGATGGCGTTCCCAGTTACTGCTGCCGCTAAACTCCAGTGGAGGCGACCCCAATTTCTCCCCCATAGAGTACAAAAGCGTGGAAATTATGATGAACCTGGTTCGGCCCCAGCTGGAGTATTGTGTCCAATTCTGGGCACCGCACAATGCGACAGCCTTAGAGAAGGTGCAGAAAAGATTTATGAGAACGGTTCCAGGGATGAGGGACTTCAGTTACGTGGATAGACTGGAGAAGCTGGGGTTGTTCTCCTTAGAGCAGAGAAGGTTGAGAGGAGATTTGATCGAATTGTCCAAAATCACGAGGGATCTGGACAGAGTAGGTAGAGAGAAACTGTTCCCACTGACAGAAGGCTCGAGAACCAGAGGACACAGATTTAAGGTGATTGGCAGAAGGCGACATGAGGAAAAACTGTTTTTACACAGCAAGTGGTTAGGATCTGGAATGCACGACCTGAAAGGGTGGTGGAGGCAGACTCAATCTCGGCTTTCAAAAGGGAGTTGCATAAGTACCTGAAATAATTATTTTGTAGGGCATGGGGAAAGGGCGGGGGAGTGGGACTAGCTGAAGTGCTCTTGCACGGGCTCAACGAGCCGAATGGCCTTTTCCATGCTGTAACCATTCTATGATTCTATGCACTGCAGCAACTCGCCAAGGCTTCTTCGACAGAACCTCCCAAACTCGCGACCTCTACCACTTAGAAGGAAAAGGGCAGCAGGCACATGGGAACACCATCACCTCCAAGTCACACATCATCCTGACTTGGAAATATATCAACGTTCCTCAGACAGAGAGAGGACATGGTCGAGAGGGGGACAGGGCAGAGAGAGAGAGGAACAGCGGAGAGAAGGATAGTGGAGAGAGAGAAGGGATAGTGGAGAGAGAGAGAGGGATAGTGGAGAGAGGGATAGTGGAGAGGGGGATAACAACATAAGAACATAAGAAATAGGAGCAGGAGTAGGCCATACGGCCCCTCAAGCCTGGTCTGCCATTTAATAAGATCATGGCTGATCCGATCATGGACTCAGCTCCACTTCCCTGCCCACTTCCCATAACCCTTGATTCCCTTATAGTTTAAGAAACTGAATTAATTTAAGACAGAAATAGACAATGTCCCAGCTTCCACAGCTCTCTGAGGCAGCGAATTCCACAGATTTACAACCCTCAGAGAAGAAATTTCTCCTTATCTCAGTTTTATCTCAGAATCGGTGGCCCCTTATTCTAAGATCATGCCCTCTAGTTCTAGTCTCCCCCACCAGTGGAAACATCCTCTCTGCATCCACATTGTCAAGCCCCCTCATAATCTTATACGTTTCGATAAGATCACCTCTCATTCTTCTGAATTCCAATGAGTAGAGGCCCAACCTACTCAACCTTTCCTCATAAGTCAACCCCCTCATCTCCGGAATCAACCAAGTGAACCTTCTCTGAACTGCCTCCAAAGCAATTATATCCTTTCGTAAATATGGAAACCAAAACTGCATGCAGTATTCCAGGTGTGGCCTCACCAATACCCTGTATAAATGTAGCAAGGCTTCCCTCATTTTATACTCCATCCCCTTTGCAATAAAGGCCAAGATTCCATTGGCCTTCCTGATCACTTACTGTACCTGCATACTATCCTTTTGTGTTTCATGCACAAGTAACCCCAGGTCCCGCTGTACTGCAGCACTTTGCAAACTTTCTCCATTTAAATAATAACTTACTCTTTGATTTTTTTCTGCCAAAGTGCATGACCTCACACTTTCCAACATTATACTCCATCTGCCAAATTTTTGCCCACTCACCCAGCCTGTCTATCTCCTTTTGCAGATTTTTTGTGCCCTCCTCACATTGCTTTTCCTTCCATCTTTATATCATCAGCAAACTTGTCTACATTACACTCAGTCCCTTCTTCCAAGTTGTTAATATAGATAGTGGAGAGAGGGATAGTGGAGAGAAAGAGGGATAGTGGAGAGAGAGAGGGATAGTGGAGAGAGAGAGGGATAGTGGAGAGAGAGAGGGATAGTGGAGAGAGAGAGGGATAGTGGAGAGAAAGAGGGATAGTGGGGAGAGAGGGATAGTGGAGAGAGAGAGGGATAATGGAGAGAAAGAGGGATAGTGGAGAGAGAGGGATAGTGGAGAGTGAGAGAGATCGTGGAGAGAGAGAGGGATAGTGGAGAGAGGGATCTTTCAGGAAAAGGGATTTTGCAGGGAGAGATTTTGCAGGGAGAGGCATTTAAGAACATAAGAAATAGGAGCAGGAGTGGGCCATACGGCCCCAGGAGCCTGCTCCACCATTTAATAAGATCTTGGCTGATCTGATCTTGGCCTCAACTCCACTTCCCTGCCCACTCCCCATAAACCCTTGACTCCCCTATCATTCAAAAATCTATCTCCAACTTAAATATATTCAATGACCCAGCCTCCACAGCTCTCTGTGGTAGAGAATTCCAAAGATTCACGACCCTCTGAGAGAAGAAATTCCTCTTCATTTCTGTTTTAAATGGGCGACCCCTGATTCTGAGACTATGCCCCCTAGTTCTAGATTCCCCATGAGGGGAAACATCCTCTCTGCATCCACCTTGTCGAGCCCCCTCAGAATCTGAAATGTTTCAATAAGATCACCTCTCAGCCTTTTAAACTCCAATAAGTATAGGCCCAACCTGCGCAACCTTTCTTCATATGACAACCCCTTCATTTCAGGAATCAACCTAGTGAACCTTTTCTGAACTGCCTCCATTTCAAGTATATCCCTCCTTAAATAGGGAGACAAAACAGTATGCAGTACTCCAGGTGTGGCCTCACCAACACCCTATGCAGTTGTAGCAGGACTTCCTTACTTTTATACGCCATCGCCTTTGCAATAAAAGCCAATATTTGACAGAGAAAGGACTGCTTTTACCTTTTTTTAAAATCAGCTAATGGATTTTGCAATTCTGCTGTTTATAAATTAGACATTGCCCAATTACTTACAGCTGTTTAACATAGAATTCACAGCCTGAAGGTTAACATTCTGAAAATAAACTTGGTTCAGTGATCTTTGATGTTTAACAGTCAGTCAGTGTGGATCATGAATCAACACAATGTCAGAGGGAGTACACTCTAATCTATACAGTGTTCTGGCCATGAGACACTCAAAGGGAATGCGATGGAAGATGAATGAAATATTTAACGTTTTCAATAGAAACATAGAAACATAGAAACATAGAAAATAGATGCAGGAGTAGGCCATTCGGCCCTTCTAGCCTGCACCACCATTCAATGAGTTCATGGCTGAACATGCAACTTCAGTACCCCCTTCCTGCTTTCTCGCCATGCCCCTTGATCCCCCTAGTAGTAAGGACTTCATCTAACTCCCTTTTGAATATATTTAGTGAATTGGCCTCAACAACTTTCTGTGGTAGAGAATTCCACAGGTTCATCACTCTCTGGGTGAAGAAGTTTCTCCTCATCTCGGTCCTAAATGGCTTACCCCTTATCCTTAGACTGTGACCCCTGGTTCTGGACTTCCCCAACATTGGGAACATTCTTCCTGCATCTAACCTGTCTGAACCCATCAGAATTTTAAACGTTTCTATGAGGTCCCCTCTCATTCTTCTGAACTCCAGTGAATACAAGCCCAGTTGATGCAGTCTTTCTTGATAGGTCAGTCCGACCATCCCAGGAATCAGTCTGGTGAACCTTTGCTGCACTCCCTCAATAGCAAGAATGTCCTTCCTCAAATTAGGAGACCAAAACTGTACACAATACTCCAGGTGTGGCCTCACCAAGGCCCTGTACAACTGTAGCAACACCTCCCTGCCCCTGTACTCAAATCCCCTCGTTTTGAAGGCCAACATGCCATTTGCTTTCTTAACCACCTGCTGTACCTGCATGCCAACCTTCAATGACTGATGTACCATGACACCCAGGTCTCGTTGCACCTTCCCTTTTCCTAATCTGTCACCATTCAGATAATAGTCTGTCTCTCTGTTTTTACCACCAAAGTGGATAACCTCACATTTATCCACATTATACTTCATCTGCCATGCATTTGCCCACTCACCTAACCTATCCAAGTCACTCTGCAGCCTCATAGCATCCTCCTCGCAACTCACACTGCCACCCAACTTAGTGTCATCCGCAAATTTGGAGATACTACATTTAATCCCCTCGTCTAAATCATTAATGTACAATGTAAACAGCTGGGGCCCCAGCACAGAACCTTGCGGTACCCCACTAGTCACCGCTTGCCATTCTGAAAAGTACCCATTTACTCCTACCCTTTGCTTCCTGTCTGACAACCAGTTCTCAATCCACGTCAGCACACTACCCCCAATCCCATGTGCTTTAACTTTGCACATTAATCTCTTGTGTGGGACCTTGTCGAAAGCCTTCTGAAAGTCCAAATATACCACATCAACTGGTTCTCCCTTGTCCACTCTACTGGAAACATCCTCAAAAAATTCCAGAAGATTTGTCAAGCATGATTTCCCTTTCACAAATCCATGCTGACTTGGACCTATCATGTCACCTCTTTCCAAATGCGCTGCTCTGACATCTTTAATAATTAATTCCATCATTTTACCCACTACTGAGGTCAGGCTGACCGGTCTATAATTCCCTGTTTTCTCTCTCCCTCCTTTTTTAAAAAGTGGGGTTACATTGGCAAAAGTGGGGTTACATTGGGGTTACATGATTACTTCCTGCAAATATTTATGAGGTGAACTGGAGTAAAATCTCCTCCACAGACAGTGACAATTCAACTAAAATTAACTTCAATACAAATCAAATGAAAGACCTGAAGCCCAAATGGGCATCTGTTATAAACAAAAAGACCTTTGTGCATGTTGATGCAGGTGAGGGCCTTCGATGATTCCTCCAGTTCCTGTGTCATGTAGGCTGAAGTCAGATCCAGCTTCGTGAACGTCTTTCCTCCCGTCAGCGTTGCAAATAGGTCGTCGGCTTTTGGTAGTGGGTATTGGTCCTGCAGGGAGAAACGATTGATAGTTACTTTGTAATCGCCACAGATTCTGACGTTGCCGTCTCCCTTGATGACTGGCACAATAGGACTGGCCCACTCGCTGAACTCAATCGGTGAAATTATGCCCTCTCGTTGCAGCCGGTCTAACTCAATCTCTACCCTTTCTCTCATCATGTAAGGTACTGTTCTCGCCTTGTGATGGATGGGTCGCACCCCCGGAATTAGGTGGATCTGCACTTTTACTCCTTGGAATTTCCTGATGCCTGGTTCGGAGGAAATTTGTTTAAGACCTGGGCACACGAAGTGTCGTCAGCGGGTGATAGCGCTCAGACGTCCTCCCAGTTCCAGCGTATCTTTCCCAGCCAGCTCCTGCCGAGCAGTGGAGGACCATCGCCCGGTACCACCCAGAGTGGTAGCTTGTGCACCGTTCCATTGTAGGAGACCTTTACAGTAGCACTGCCGATTACAGGAATCAGTTCTTTAGTGTAAGTTCTTAGTCTCGTGCGAATTGGAGTTAAGACTGACCTTGAGGCCTTGTTGCACCACAACATTTCGAAAGTCTTTTTGCCCATGATGGACTGGCTCGCGCCCGTGTCCAGCTTCATTGACACCGGGAGTCCATTCAGTTCAACATTCAGCATTATCGGGCTGACAATTCGTGGTGAATGTGTGCACCCTATGTACCTCTGCCTCCTCTATCTGGGGCTCTGGTTCGTAGTGATCCTCTGTGGATCTGTCACCCTCTGCAATGCGGTGGTCTGCAGGTTTAACAGGCTTAACAGCTCGCCTGCACACTCGTTGGAGGTGTCCCATTGTTCCACAGCCCTTGCAAATGTACTCTTTGAATCGGCATGAATGGAAACAATGATCACCCCCGCAGCGCCAACAAGGTGTTAATGGCCTTGCATTCATCACCCTTGATGGTGGACCCTGAGACATTTGCGGATGTGTAGCTGCAGGTATGTGTGACCTGCCCCGTACGTTACGATTCAAAAACAACATTACTTTGTTCGCAGTACTTGTAGAAGCACTTTTGTGCTGAGAGATTTGCTTAATATTGTCACTGGTGGCAATGAATGCCTGGGCTATCGCTATGGCCTTACTCAAGGTTGGGATCTCCACAGTCAAAAGTATGTTGCGAAGTATGTTTCGTGGCCAATGCCAAATTTCTGAGCATGTGCTCCAAATGTCCTTCAAATTCACAATGTCCTGCAAGGGTCTCAGCTCGGAGACATAACTCCCACTTCCTGGCACTTCAGGCCTTTTGTAGGTGTAGAACCGGTACCTCGCCATCAGAACGCTTTCCTTCGGGTTCAAATGCTCGCGGACCAGTGCGCACAAATATCGTACGATTTCTGCTGGAGTGAGCAGATTCTCCATGAGGCCATACGTTGGTGCCCCACAGATGGTGAGGAGGATCGCTCTACGTTTGGCAGCGCTCTCTTCCCCATCTAGCTCGTTGGCCATGAAGTATTGGTCGAGTCCCTCCACAAAAGTTTCCCAATCATCTCCCTCCGAAAATTTCTCAAGGGTGCCCACTGCTATCTGTATCTCGTCACCAGTTGTTATGTATGGAGAAAGAGTCAGACTGAACACTGTGAGCTCAAAGTAAAGTGTGACCTTACTCTTTTATTGCAGGTCTCCAGAGTGCCTCTCCACCCTGATTCAATAAGATCATGGCTGATCATTCACCTCAGTACCCCTTTCCTGCTTTCTCTCCATACCCCTTGATCCCTTTAGACGTAAGGGCCATTTCTAACTTGCACCTGAATATATCCAATGAACTGGCATCAACAACTCTATGCGGTAGAGAATTCCACAGGTTATCAACTCTCTGAGTTAAGAAGTTTCTCTTCATCTCAGTCCTAAATGGCTTACCCCTTACCCTTAGACTACGTCCCCTGGTTCTGGACATCCCCAACATCGGGAAAATTCTTCCTGCATCTAAACCTGTCCAGTCCCGTCAGAATTTTATATGTCTCTATGAAATCCCCTCTCAACCTTCTAAACTCCAGTGAATACAGGCCCAGTCGATCCAGTATCTCCTATTATATCAGTCCTGCCATCCCAGGAATCAGTCTGGTGAACCTTCCCTGCACTCCCTCAATAGCAAGAACATTCTTCCTCAGATTAGGAGACCAAAACTGAACACAATATTCCAGGTGAGGCCTCACCAAGGCCCTGTACAACTGCAGTAAGACCTCCCTGCTCCTATACTCAAATCCCCGAGCTATGAAGGCCAACATACCATTTGCCTTCTTCACCGCCTGCTGTACATGCATGCCAACTTTCAATGACTGATGTACCATGACACCCAGGTCTCGTTTCACCTCCCCTTTTCCTAAACTGCCGCCATTCAGATAATATTCTGCCTTCGTGTTTTTGCCACCAAAGTGCACAACCTCACATTTATCCACATTATACTGCATCTGCTATGCATTTGCCCACTCATCTAACCTGTCCAAGTCACACTGCAGCCTCTTAGCATCCTCCTCACAGCTCACACTGCCACCCAGCTTAGTGTCATCTGCAAACTTGGAGATATTACACTCAATTCCTTCATCTAAAAATCATTAATGTATATTGTAAAGAGCTGGGGTCCCAGCACTGAGTCCTGCGGCACCCCACGAGTCACTGCCTGCTATTCTGAAATGGAGCCGTTTATCCTGACTCTCTGCTTCTTGTCTGCCAACCAGTTCTCTATCCACGTCAGTACATTACCCCCAATACCATGTGCTTTAATTTTGCACACCAATCTCTTGTGTGGGGCCTTGTCAAAAGCCTTTTGTAAGTCCAAATACACCACATCCACTGGTTCTCCCTTGTCCACTCTACTGGAAACATCCTCAAAAAATTCCAGAAGATTTGTCAAGCATGATTTCCCTTTCATAAATCCATGCTGACTTGGACCGATCCTGTCACTGCTTTCCAAATGTGCTGCTATTTCATCTTTCATAATTGTTTCCAACATTTTCCCCACCACTGATGTCAGGCTAACCGGTCTATAATTACCCGTTTTTTCTCTCCCTCCTTTTTTAAAAAGTGGGGTTACATTAGCTACCCTCCAGTCCATAGGAACTGATCCAAAGTCGATAGACTGTTGGAAAATGATCACCATTGCATCCACTATTTCTAGGACCACCTCCTTAACTACTCTGGGGTGCAGACAACCAGGCCCCGGGGATTTATCGGCCTTCAATCCCATCAATTTCCCCAACACAATTTCCCGCCTCATAAGGATATCCTTCAGTTCCTCCTTCTCACGAGACCCTCGGTCCCCTAGTACATCCAGAAGGTCATTTGTGTCTTCCTTCGTGAAGACAGAACCAAAGTATTTGTTCAATTGGTCTGCCATTTCTTTGTTCCCCATTATAAATTCACCTGATTCTGACTGCAAGGGACCTATGTTTGTCTTCACTAATCTTTTTCTCTGCACATATCTATAGAAGCTTTTGCAGTCAGTTTTTATGTTCGCAGCAAGCTTCCTCTCATACTCTATTTTCACCCTCCTAATTAAACCCTTTGTCCTCCTCTGCTGAATTCTAAATTTCTCCCAGTCCTCAGGTTTACTGCTTTTTCTGGCCAATTTATATACCTCTTCCTTGGATCTAACACTATCCTTAATTTCCCTTGTTAGCCATGGTTGAGCCACCTTCCCTGTTTTATTTTTACTCCGGACAGGGATGTACAACTGTTGAAGTTCATCCATGTGATCTTTCAATGTTTGCCATTGCCTATCCACCGTCAACCCTTTAAGTATCATTTGCCAGTCTATTCTAGCCAAGTCATGCCTCATGCCGTCGAAGTTCGCTTTCCTTAAGCTTAGGACCCTAGTTTCTGAATTAACTGTGTCACTCTCAATCTTAATGAAGAATTCTACCATATTATGGTCACTCTGCCCCAAGGGACCTCGCACAACAAGATTGCTAATTAGTCCCTTCTCATTACACATCACCCAGTCTAGGATGGCCAGCTCTCTAGTTGGTTCCTCGACATATTGGTCAAGCAAACCATCCCTAATATACTCCAGGAAATCCTCCTCTCCCGCATTGCTACCAGTTTGGTTCGCCCAATCTATATGTAAATTAAAGTCGCCCATGATAACTGCTGTACCTTTATTGCACACATCCCTTATTTCTTGAATAAGAGTAAAGAAGTCTTACTACAACTATACAGGGCCTTGGTGAGACCGCACCTGGAGCATTATGTACAGTTTTGGTCTACTTACCCAAGGAAGGATATACTTGCCATAGAGGAAATGCAACAAAGGGTCACCAGATTGATTTGTGGGAAGAGGGGATTGTCCGATGAGGAAAGATTGAACAGACTAGGCCTATATTCCTTAGAGTTTAGAAGAATGAGAGATGATCTCATCGAAACATTAAATTCTTAAGAGGCTTGACAGGGTAAATGCAGGGAGAATATTTTCCCTGGCTCGAAGTCTAGAATAAGGGGTCGGCCATTTATGACTGAGATGAGGAGAAATTTCTTCACTCAGAGGGTGGTGAATCTTTGGAATTCTCTACCCCAGAGGGCTGTGGATGCTCAGTTGTTGAGTATATTCAAGACAGAAATCGATAGATTTTTGGATAATGGGAATCAAAGGATAAGTGGATAGTGCAGGAAGGTGGAGTTGAGGTAGAAGATCATCTATGATTTGAACAGCAGAGCAGGCTCGAGGGGCTGTATGGCCTACTCCAGCTTCTATTTTTTATGTTCTTAATCTCCTGGACACTGCTGGAGCATCCCAGGAGAAAAATCATAGGGGCAGTCAAACACTTTTGTTTATTAGTTATAAAAACATTGGAGATGGGAACAAAGGCTGTTTGACTTGGTGGGGCAGTTGGAGGCAGGAGGGCTGGTGATGAAATCTCCAGGAATACATTCAATCAGAGTTGCCGGCCCGACACTAATAGTGAGCAATGCTCCCTGTAATTTTGTTTGGCACTTCAAGGCTGCTTTAAGGGGTTGTGTGGGCCATTCAGAATACCATGTATTCACTGCTTTTCTCATTAAAAAGCCGTCAAGCCAGCTGTGCAGGGTCACTGGAGCTCTGCGCGACCACGCAGCTTAAGAATATTAAAAAATAGGAGCAGGAGTCAACCATTTGGCCCCTCGAGCTTGCTCCATCATTCAATAAGATCATGGCTGATCTGATCATGGACTCAGCTCCACTTCCCTGCCCACTCCCCATAACCCTTTACTCACATCGCTCAAAATTCTGTCTATCTCCACCTTAAATACATTCAATGACCCAGCCTCCACAGCTCTCTGGGGCAGAGAATTCCATAGATTTATAACCCTCAGAGAGAAGAAATTCCTCCTCATCTCCGTCTTAAATGGGAGACCCCTTATTCTATGACCCTAGTTTTAGTTTCCCCTATGAGTGGAAATATCCTCTCTGCATCTGCCTTGTCGAGCCCCTTACTCTCTTATAAAGTTTCAATAAGATCACCTCTCATTCTTCTGAACTCCAATGTATATAGACCCAACCTACTCAACCTATCCTCATAAGTTAACCCCCTCATCTCCAGAATCAACCAAGTGAACCTTCTCTGAACAGCCTCCAATGCAAGTATATCCTTCCTTAAATACGGAGACCAAAACTGTACGCAGTACTCCAGGTGTGGCCTCACCAATACCCTGTACAGTTGTAACAAGACTTCTCTGCATTTATACTTTATCCCTCTTGCAATAAAGGCCAACATTCCATTTGCCTTCCTGATTCCTTGCTGTACCTGCATACTAACTTTTTGTGTTTCATGTACAAGGACCCCCAGGTCTCTCTGTCCTGCAGCATTTTGCAATTTCTCTCCATTTAAATTATAATTTGCCTTTCTATTATTTCTGCCTAAGTGGATAACCTCACATTTTCCCACATTATACTCCATCTGCCAAATTTTTGCCCACTCACTTAGCCTGTCTATATCCCTTACAAGGAACATTAATAGTGAGTGCATTTTAGTCCAAACTCGAAGTACCAGCTTTAAGTTTACAGCTATCTGGAGAGAGTACAATCCCATCCCTGCTTGTTTTTGAGTTTTTACTGGACTCTTTTCTTCTGCCCATTACCTAACTCGCAACAAGTCTTGTTCACCCAACACTCCTGTGCTCATGGACCTACATTGGCACCCAGTCCAGAAACACCTCGATTTAAAAATTCTCATCCGTGTTCAAATTCATCTATGGCCCCTCCCCTCTCTGCAACCCCCTCCAGCCCTACAACTTTGTGAGCAACTTAGATGAGCTAGTTTATCTGTAATATTATTGCCTTGTGTACTTCCTGTTGTAAAATTCTTGTCATTTTTTGTGTCAACCCTTTAACAGAAATTCGAGCCCATGAAATTGGAGTGCGATCTGTCTTCAGCGCACGCTAGTCGTATCTAATGAGGATGCCAGCAGAAGCTGGCAGATTGGACCAGCGGCCTCATTACTACAGTGCCGCGGTGCGAGCACCAATCGTAGCTCGCCAATGATGCAACATGGTCCGTATTGGTGAGTCCAGGACAGGGAGGCAATCGGGAGGTTGTGAAAGGTGATTGGCAGCCGCTCGCAGTTTTATTGTGAGGCCAGGAGAAGCACTCCTGCTCCCACGTTGGGGCAAGTGTTTTTTTAAAAACACTTGCCACATTGCAGCATTATTTGGAACCCACCAGGATCTCGGCGCTCCTCCAATTCCGGCCTCTTGAGCATCCCCGATTTTAATCACTCCACCATTGGCGACCATGCCTTCAGCTGCCTGGGACCTCAGCTCTGGAACTCCCTCCCTTAACCTCTCGACCTCTCTCTCTACCTTTAAGTCACCCCTTAAAACCTACCTCTTTGACCAAGCTTTGCTCACCTGTCCGATTCTCTCTTTATTGGCTTGATACGCAATTTTGTCTGATAGCATCATCATAGGCAGTCCCTCGGAATTGAGGAAGACTTCCTTCCCCTCTTAGAATGAGACCGTAGGTGGCTGAACAGTCGAATACAAGAACCAGAGTCCCTACCACAGGTGGAACACAGTCGTTGAGGGAAGGGGTGGGTGGGGCAGGTTTGCCGCACGTTCTTTCCGCTGCCTGCAGTCAGCGATGAGACTCGAGGTGCTCAGCATCCTCCCCGATGTGCTTCCTCCACTTAGGGCGGTCTTTGGCCAGGGACTCCCAGGTGTTGGTGAGGATGTTGCACTTTATCAGGGAGGCTTTGAGGGTGTCCTTGTTATATTTCCTCTGCCCACCTTTGGCTTGTTTGCCATGAAGGAGTTCAGAGTAGAGCACCTGCTTTGGGAGTCTCCTGTCTGGCATGCGGACAATGTGGCCTGCCCAGCGGAGCTGATCAATTGTGGTCAGTGCTTCAATGCTGGGGACGTTGGCCTGGACGAGGACACTGATGTTGGTGCGTCTGTCCTCCCAGGGGATTTGTAGGATCTTGAGGAGGTATTTCTGCAGCGACTTGAGGTGTCTACTGTACATGGGCCATGTCTCTGAGCCATACAGGAGGGCGGGTATTACTACAGCCCTGTGGATCAGGAGCTTGGTGGTAGATTTGAGGGCATGGTCTTCGAACGCTCTTTTCCTCAGGCGGTCGAAGGCTGCACTGGCGCACTGGAGGCGGTGTTGAATTGCCTCATCAATGATTGCTTTTGTTGATAAAAGGCTCCCGAGGTATGGGAAAAGGTCCACGTTGTCCAGGGCCACGCCTGGATCTTGATGACTGGAGAGTGCCTTTGGATGTTTTACTACATTAAAGGTGCTATATAAATGCAAGTTGTTGCTCATGTGGCAGACTCCAGGGTTGCTTCACAATATTTCATCCACTTCTCCTTATTACAAGTGACTCCATTATCAGGAGTGAGGGGTCAGGCTCCTCCTTCCCTCCCCCTTTCTACTTGGCTCCTTTTTGCAGACAATTGGTCCTTTTGATGCCTTCCAGCTTCCTGAGGCCCGGCTGGTGATTGGAGGGCGGTGGGAGCTGGCTGGTGGTTGGGGGGCATGATGGGGGCCGGGCTTCATGGGGAGGGGGGGGGGCAGGATTCACAGGAAGGGGCTGCTGCCCTGGAGGGCGGGGCTTCCACTGATTGGCAGATCCCCGGATTTGAATTGGCTGACATGCTGCGTGCACCGCCGTACCAACAGCCGGTCCCGGGCTGCCCAGCAACGGCACCGAGAGCCTGACCGGTGGAGGGGGAGGGGGATAGAGGGTCAACAGGGGGCCGGGAGGGGGGGGGATAGAGGGTCAACAGAGGCCCGGGGGTGGGGGATAGAGGGTCAACAGGGGCCCCAGAGGGGGGCAGGGATAGAGGGTCAACAGGGGCCCGGGGGGAGGGGGCAGGGATAGAGGGTCAACAGGGGTCCTGGGGAGGGGCAGGGATAGAGGGTCAACAGGGGCCCTGGGGGGGCGGGGGGGAGGCAGAGATAGAGGGTCAACAGGGGGCCCGGGGCACTTCCCTCAATGCCCGGGGCAAATCCCTCACATCCCGGGGCACATCCCTCCCTTTCCTCCCCTCTCGCAGAGCTCTCGTTTCCCCCGCTTTCTACTACACATCTCTCATCTCTCAGTTGGTAGGCTTGCATTCTGTATTCTTCATTTTACAGAAGCCAGGTTTCCTTTCTAGACCATGTTTCAGCAAGCAGCATTTCCATTGTTGCTGCCAATAACGTGAAGGGTGGGGCAGGGCAGGGCTTGTTTGCTCTGCAGTACCTCGGAGTAGTTAATACAAAGATTCCCAATCCTCCTTTGTAATGAGGGCTGTCTATTTACAGGTTTACGGTTAAATAAAATAGTCAGTTGGTTTATAGCCAGAGCTTCAGTTGGATATTCATCGACCGAAGATGGGACATATTTCAGGAAGCCTGAGTATCTGTGAATCATGGACGGGGGAGAGCAGGAGCATAAAATCACCCCAACTCTCAATTCCTTCTCTGTGGGATTAGGTACTTTGTGGCCTTCCAGTTGGCCTCAGGGCAGGTGGGTTGAGATGGAATATTGACCACACCACAATATGAGGATAGGATTGGATTTGGCTGTAAGACAGCCTGCCAGCACTCATTGTCAAAGATCACACATGAAGAATGGCCATTTGGATGAGGTACCAGAGGGATCTCTTTCCATGTAAATGTACTGCAGTAAGACTCAACACACTCAGGAAGGGAAAGGGGAAAAGGAGCAGAGAATGTTTTAGTTGGGGTGGGGGCGAGAAAGAGGAAAGGCAAGAGCGAGAACATAATAGATAATTAGTTCACCGAGCAACATTAAATAATAACACTTCCCATGAGGTGTCCAGTAATGCTCAGATTTTATTTATTTTTATCTGCTGCCAGGACTCGGTCATGTTCCTGACCTGTCCGGTCGGTCTTGTAAATTTTTGCAAAGTTGCATCATTATTGAGACACCCTTCTGGTGCAGGGCTCATTAATATTCATCATGGAATGGATAGTTGCGTGATCAATCAACCTGAAATGGAACAGAAAAACAGGAATGTAACCAAAGATGCTCAAAGTGATTGAGATTTTTCCACAAAATATTGTAGGTGGAGGAGGTTAGTCACAGCTGAGCCAGTTCTGTCCTCACCTGATATTCACACCTGCTAAACACTTTACAGCAGGAGGCACTAGATAACAATCAAGAATTTGAACTTACACAACAAGGAGCTGATACAGAGCAGGAAGGTCCCCTGTCCAGATAAATCCATCTAGACCAGGGATTGATCTCAATCAGGGTCAGAGTATTGCTTTCATTGACTTCAATACCCTGGGTTACAGAGTGGTAAAAGTTTTCTGGTGTCTTCATTTCTGAATACTCAGTGATTGCTTGAAGTGCTGAAAATATGGTCACTTTGGAGTAAAGTTTGTTTGATGATGATGTGCCGGACAATGGGAAATTCAAACAGTTACACATCTGTGGTAGACTCAGTATTTGGATACCTGAGCTAGGCAGGCTCACAATATTCCAGGGCAGAGAGATTGACCATTCAGTCTGGCTAAAGGGACAGGGGTCAGATCCCACTTTACAGGGGAGGGGTCGGGTTACACTATAAAGGGGAGGGGTCGGGTTACACTATAAAGGGAAGGGTTCAGGTTACACTATAAAGGGAGGTCAGATTACTTTATACAGGATTGCATTTCTGAATAGATTCTAGCCCATCTGTAATGTTGAATGGGTGATTTGGTACATAGGAAAGAGTTGACCTGTAAATGAAAGTGAGCATTGATCGAGAAATGCAACATTGAGCCTCATTTGTTCAAATGTCAGGGTAGTTTAATGCTACAACATTTATCAACTTTGGACGCACATCCTCATCAATTGCAATTTGCTATAAGGGCTAGAAATTCGGTATTGCCCCTGTTGGGGTGCTAACTTTTGTGAAACTGGAAGTTTTGCGCCGGGCGCTAATCAATCTCGCTGCCTGCTAAATTCAGTCTCAGTGCTCAAAGAATGCAGAGGAGTGCTAAATCAGGCACTAATGACATAGGTGAGTGGTGTTAGGCTCCAAGCAATAATGAATATGAGGTGTTGTGAAATTGGGAGTGAGCATTGGTGAAGGTGCCTTCCAGCATTTAAAGGGCAGGGTCACTGGGGTCTGCACGCAAGCCCCCAATGATTCGGGGAGTGCAGAACGGCAATATGCTGTGGGATGAAATGCAAAGTCCTTTGACGGCCCGCAACACTCTGGGGAATAAGCAGCCTTTTTTTGGCTCAGATTTATCCTGCGCTCTCTGCCACTCATAACTGACCTCTGGAATGGACATTCCTTGACACCTGGGGTGCATCCCTTTAAGTAGTGCCCCCCCAGACGGCTGGTTCACATCTCCGCTCCCTGGCGCTGTCGGTGCTGCTGAAGTTTGCAGATTGGGCGCCCAGCGCTAGCCTCACGTTACCTACGGCGGAAGGTGCCGAGGCACTAACTTATCACCAGCGCTATGGGGTCGGCAAATTTGCCATAAGGCGCGGGATTCACCCCACCGTGGCGCTACTGCCCAAGCTCCCTGTTTGTGCCCCCGCCAGGTGCTAACTGGGGGCGTTAACCTGCCAAATGTTTCCCCCTTAGTTCTTCTCACAGCATCAAGCTTAGTAATGGATAAGAAATTTGCTGAAGACAGAAAATGACGGTAACTTATTATAGGATTTATGTCGGGATGGGTAGAGTACTGAGTGGGATGTTTCGAGAATTGGTGTTGGGACCACAGCTGTTTCAGTGGCCTGAATCTGAAATCCAATGCAAAGTGGTCAAGTTAACAAATGATGCCAAACTAGGAGGGGCAGGTCAGAAACTACAGAGTAAACTCGGCAAAATATGAGTGGGTAGAACAATGGTAGATGAAATTTAATGCAGATAAGGGTACGATACTGTATGGAGGAGGGAAAAATGGGCAACACATGCACTGCATTAATGGTGCTGATATAACTAAGGGCGAAGTTGGAAGCGACTTCGCATTTTTAGACTCGATGCTAAACATGTTCAACAAATGCAGAGCAGCAATCACCAAATCAAATAGGATGTTGAACTCCGTGGCAAAAAGTAGAATACAAGACATGGGAACTAATGATCAAACGGCAGAGCTCTGGTCATACTGCACCATGAGTACTGGATCCAGTGTTGGTCACAGAGGCACAAGGGAGACATTTAACCTTTGGACGCAGAGCAGGGCCACAAGATTAATTTCTAATATCAGAGGTCTGAATTATGATGCAAGCTGGAGACACTTTGGCTCCTCGGCTGAGAAAGGAAGCATCTGATAGGTGATCTTTATAGAGGTGCACATGTTTGTTAAAGAATGTGAAAAGTAAATCCAGAATATCACATGGAACATATGCAATAATTTTGGCAGGAGATCAGCCCTTTACGCTGTTTCTGTCAGGTTTCCTGCCAAAGTTACGATAGGAGATCTGGAGAATCCCAACTACTTTAAATTGCAAACATACTTTGAATCTTTATCCACTAAGTGTTCTTATATCAGAAAGTTCCTCTTTCATCTTGTGATGGACACATGGAATGGACTCCCACATAGAGTAATGGAGGTGAGAACCTTGAAACATGAGAAATAAATGGATGCTGCAATGATCAGGTAGGATAGGTCAGGATGGATGAATTATGATGGATCGAATGACCTAACACATCCGTAATTATCTTCTGACAGTTGAGTCCACTGTCTGCCCATTTAAAGCCCAACCTCAAAATTGCATCAGGCAGATGTTCCCCTTCCCATTTTCTGCTGCTGGCTACCTGTTCCTCAGGTGAGAAATGGGCGAGTGGCTATTGGAAAACCAACCTTGATGGCATGCATCCTACAATTTTGAGGGAAGGCAGAGGCAGACTAGCATAGGCTGTGACCATAATCTTCCAAATATTCTTTAATATGGAAGCTGTGTTCATGGAGGGTTAATCAAATGGGACTCGTACTGATTTATCTTTATATTAATTTAATTGTGTTCGTAACCTTTAAATTGGAACTGATTTCACTAGCTGTTTGATTTTCCTTTTAATATGGGAGTCATGAAAGTGGCAGGGAATACCCTCTTCTAGATAATTCATCTTCTCACTTCACACGGACACAGGAGAGATAGGGTTAGGTGTCTCTAAAGTTGACCGTGCTTGTATTGATACATAAACGGCTGTCTGCAAAGGCCTACCTGGAAGGCAACATCTGTCAAAAGGAATGTGGGCTAGTGAGAAAAAAACTTAACACATGCACAGGAGTTTGAATGCCTTTGATAGTTTTATAACAGACTTCATCCTAAGAGCAGGAAGTAGAATCCACATGGGTGGAGATAAGAATTAACAAGGGGCAGAAATCACTGGTGGGAGTAGTTTATAGGCCCATTAACAGTAGCTAAACTGTTCCACAGAGTATTAATCAAGAAATAAGAGGAGCTTGTATCAAAGGTAATGCAATAATCGTGGGGGGACTTTAATCTTCATACAAACTGGACAATCCAATTGACAGAAGTAGTTTGGAGGACAAATTCATGAAATGCATTTGAGACAGTTTCCTAGAAAAAGACATCATGGAACCAACCGGGGAGGAATAGATCTTGTCCTGGGTAATGAGATCGGGTTAATTAATAATTCCAAGTAAGTGATTCTCTGGGGAAGTGTGATCATAATTGAGTTTCAGAGTGGAGGGACTGCTATTGATTTCACTTTTATATTAATTTAGTTGTGTTCAGTCCCACAGGGATCTGTGTTGGGGTTTCAACTATTCACTGTATTAATGACTTCGATGATGGAATAGAAAGCCATATATCCAAATAAGCCAATGGCACAAAGATAGGCGGCGTAGGCAGTATAGATGAAAGCATAAAATTACAAAAAGCTATTATGAGATTAAGTGAATGGGCAAAACTGTGGTAAATGGATTTCAATGCGAGGTCATACACTTTGGACCTAAAAAGGATAGAACAGGGTACTTTCTAAATGGTGAAAGGCTAAAAACAGTGGAGTTCCAAAGAGACTTGGGGGTCCAGGTACATAGATCATTAAAATGTCATGAATAGGTGCAGAAAATAATCAAAAAGACTTTTATATTTAGAGGACCAGAATACAAGGGATAGAAGTTATTCCAAAGCTGGACAAAGCCCTGGTTAGACCACACCTGGGGCACTGAGCAATTCTGGGCACCACACCTTAGGAAGGATATATTGGCCTTGGAGGGAGTGCAGAGTAGGTTTAGCATAATGATACCCGGACTCCAGGGGTTAAATTATGAGGAGAAATTACTCAAATTGGGGTTGTATTCTTGGAATTTAGAAGATTAAGGAGTCATTTAATCGAAGTTTTTAATATATTAAGGGGAACAGGTCGGGTAGACAGAGAGAAACTGTTTGGGTGGGGGGTCTAGGGCTAGAAATTTGGAGCACCTGTTTGGAGTGCTAACTTTTGAAATCATGAAAAATGAACGGCAGGCGCTAATGATTCTCAGCTTCCAGTAAATTGGCTGTTAGTGCTCCAGGAAAAAACTGGAACACTCATGAGCTCAGGAGGGCGTTATAGCAGAGCGATAATGAATTTCAGTGCAATGCAATTGGCAATTCATACTGGCTCCTTCCGGCTCTTAAAGGGGAGGTTGCATCATTGTGCAGATCTTCATTATCAGCATTGCTGGCTGTGAAGGCGACCTGCACCAACTCAATGCCCTGATCGCAATGGCTGATCCCACGCCCAGGGAGAGAGTTTGTCGTTTCACCAACCAGATATTGGAGGCATTGATTACGGGAGTGGAACGAAGGAGGGTAGTGCTGTTCTCGGCCACTGGAGGGAGGCCATTGCCCCAGGTCTTCAGGGCAATGTGGAGGGAAGTGGCCAGGGGGTCTTGACCAGTCAGGGCGTACGCAGCCTGACACAGTGCCGGAAGAAATTTAACAGCCTCACTCGCGTGGTCAAAGTGAGCATGTGCTTCAACAGGTCCTACATACAAGCATCTGAACCTCAGTCTGTACTCACTGTACAAAGCACCACACTCTCCCCACCACTCACCCACCAAGCATCTGTACCTACTTAAACTCACATCCACATCTCACGCCTTGCTTACAATTAGTTATTCAACAATGGCAGGCATATCTCCCAAACACATAGCTGAACTCTGACTTGCGCACATTCGTTTCTCTTTCAGGCCAAGGTAGCCCACGGCAGGAGGGAGCAGCAGAGAGCAAGTGGGGGTGATGCGCAGCTCCAGCAACTTACAGACTTCAAGGAGCGAGTACTGCAACTCATTGAGTAGCAGGGGATGGGTGGCCGTCGGCAACATCTACTCCATTGGAGGTAACAATGGTATCTTCATCCTCTCCTCCTCATCCCACTTCCCCCTCACGCCACCATCCTTTCTCACTTTCCACCTCCTGAGAATGCATTCCTTGCTCCAATCCTGCCCTCACGCGAGTCTTGTGCCTTTATGCTGTCAAATAATCAGCAACCAGCTGAGCAGCCTGTTCCCGAGGAGAAGAGGAGGACAAGCAAAGCACTGGGTCACTGCATCTCACCCGCAGGCACCACCTGAGATACTGGCACTACGCGATCTTTAGAGGCAAGTTTAGTAGTGGGGTCTACACTGGGTGATGCACTGAGGCCTTATGGGCTGCAGCAAGGTCAAGGGGAAAGGGTAGCTTGGGAGCCAGCTCCCCGGAAGGAGAGTTCGCACATGAGTTCTGCTGCACAGGTCTCAGATGAGGGCCTCGATGGGGAAGCATTCACAAGAAGGGTGATGGGCATGCACTCCAAAATGTTCGGCCCAATGGCTTGGGTGTCGGAGAGCCTCTTGGCAAAGGTGAGGAGTGTGGAGGAGTCTGCCTCTAACATTGCACAGAGCTCTGCCATGGAGCCCATCATTTCTACTCTGCAGAGGATGGTGGACTCCCAGAGAGACCGTGCGGATCCAGACCTCGTGACGCATGTCATGGGTGATGTGGCAGCTTCCACTGCATCACAGACAGAAGTGACGCAAAGTCTTAATGCTGTAGGGATGCTGAGGTGCTGTCCCGGGGGTGTGGCAGTGGGTCAGTGGAGCAGGAACTTGTTGTCCTCTTTCAGGATGGCAGCATTCATGAGCCTGCCACTCTACCATTGCACTTGTTGCTGCCTCTCATCCAGACTGACACCGCCCATCACATGTTGCGGTCTACAGCCGCACCTTCTCGGCCCAGAACTAGTCAAGGGCATCCTGCAAGGTTATTTGTAGTCTCTGGCAACAACAGTCAGCAGCCTACACTCCACTCACCCGAAACCATGTGATCTCCTGGGAGACCCCAAAAAACATGAAAAACCCAGGCCAATTTGGGAAAAAAAATCTGGGAAATTATTCTCCGACCCATCTAGGCGATCGAAACTAGTCCAGGAGATCACTCTGGCCTTTAATTCCCTGCATGGGAAAGGAAACCTGCTGATAACCATTTACCGCCCTCCCTTAGCTAATGAATCAGTATCCTCCATGTTGAACACCACTTGGAAGAAGCACTGAGGGTAGCAAGGGCACAGAATTTACTCTGGGTAGGGGACTTCAATGCCCTTCATCAAGAGTGGCTTGGTAGCACCACTACTGACCTACTGCCCGAGTCCTGAAGGACACAGCTGCCAGACTGGGCCTGCAACAAGTGGTAACATAGAAACATAGAAACATCGAAAATAGGTGCAGGAGTAGGCCATTTGGCCCTTCTAGCCTGCACGGCCATTCAATGAGTTCATGGCTGAACATGCAACTTCAGTACCCGATTCCTGCTTTCTCACCATACCCCTTGATTCCTCTATTAGTAAGGACTTCATCTAATTCCTTTTTGAATATATTTAGTGAATTGGCCTCAACAACTTTCTGTGGTAGAGAATTCCACAGGTTCACCACTCTCTGGGTGAAGAAATTCCTCCTCATCTCGGTCCTAAATGGCTTACCCCTTATCCTTAGACTGTGTCACCTGGTTCTGGACTTCCCCAACATTGGGAACATTCTTCCTGCATCTAACCTGTCTAACCCCGTCAGAATTTTAAACGTTCCTATGAGGTCCCCTCTCATTCTTCTGAACTCCAGTGAATACAAGCCCAGTTGATCCAGTCTTTTTTGATAGGTCAGTCCCGCCATCCCGGGAATCAGTCTGGTGAACCTTCGCTGCACTCCCTCAATAGCAAGAATGTCCTTCCTCAGGTTAGGAGACCCAACACGAGGAAAAAACCTACTTGACCAGGTCCTCATCAGTCTACCTGTCGCAGATGCATCTGTCTGTCCATGACAGCATTGGTAGCAGTGATCACCGCACAATCCTTGTGGAGACGAAGTTCTGTCTTCACACAGAAGACCCCCTCCATCGTGTTGTGTGGCATTACCTCCGTGCTAAATGGTATAGATTCAGAACAGATCTAGCAGCTCAAAACTGGGCATCCATGAGGCACTGTGTGCCATCAGCAGCAGCAGAAATGTATTCCACCATAATCTGTAACCTCATGACCCGGCATATCCCTCAATCTACCATTACCATTGAACCAGGGTTGGTCCCTTGGATTGATGAGGAGTGCAGAAGAACATATCAGGAGCAGCACCAGGCATATCTAAAAATGAGGTACCTACCTGGGGAAGCTGCAACACAGGACTACATGCATGCTAAACAGCGGAAGCAGCATGCTATAGACAGAGCTAAGCAATCCCACAATCAACGGATCAGATCAAAGCTCTACAGTCCTGCCACTTCCAGTCGTGAATGGTGGTGGACAATAAACAACTAATGAGAGGAGGAGGCTCCATGAATATCCTCATCCTCAATGATGGAGCCCAGCACGCAAATGCAAAAGATAAGGCTGAAGCCATCTTCAGCCAGATGTCCAAGTGGATGATACATTTTGGCCTCCTCCTGAGGTCCCCACCATTACACAAGTCAGTTTTCAGCCAATTCGATTCACTGCACCTGATATCAAGAAACAGCTGAGCGCACTGGATACAGCAAAGGTTATGAGCCCCGACAACATCCCGGCTGTGTGCTGAAGACTTGTGCTCCACAACTAGCCGTGTCTCTAGCCAAGCTGTTCCATACAGCTACAACACTGGCATCCTGTCCACAAAAAGCAGGACAAATCCAATCCAACCAATTACCACCCCATCAGTCTACTCTTAATCATCAGCAAAGTGATGGAAGGTGTCATTGACAGTGCTATCAAGTGGCACTTGCCAATAACCTGCTCATCGATGCTCAGTTTGGATTCAGCCAGGATCACTCGGCTCCAGACCTCATTACAGCTTTGGTCCAAACATGGACAAAAGAGCTGAATTCCAGAGATGAGGAGAGAGTGACTGCCCTTGACATCAAGGCAGTATTTGACCAAATGTGGCATCAAAGAGTCCCAGTAAAATTGAATTCAATAAGAATCAGGGGGAAAACTCTCCACTGGCTGGAGTCATACCTAGGTTGTGGTGGCTGGAGGCCAATCATCTCAACCCCATGACATCGCTGCAGGAGTTCCTCAGGCAGTGTCCTAGGCCCAACCATCTTCAGCTGCTTCATCAATGACCTTCCCTCCATCATAAGGTCAGAAGTGGGGATGTTCGCTGATGATTGCAGTGTTCAGTGCCATTCACAACTCCTCAGAAAATGAAGCAATCCATCGCTGCATGCAGCAAGACTCAGGCTTGGGCTGATAAGTGGCAAGTAACATTCGCACCACACAAGTGCCAGGCAATGACTATCTCCAACAAGCGAGAGTCTAACCACCTTCCCTTGATATTCAACGGCATTACCATCGTTGAATCCCCCACCATCAACATCCTGTGGGTCACCATTAACCAGAAACCTCACTGGACCAGCCACATAAATACTGTGGCTACGAGTAGGTCAGAGGCTGGGTATTCTGCGGCGAGTGTCTCACCTGACTCCCCAAATCCTTTCCACCATCTACAAGGCACAAGTCAGGAGTGTGATGGAATACTCTCCACTTACTTGGATGAGTGCAGCTCCAAGACCACTCAAGAAGCTCAACACCATCCAGGACAAAGCAGCCCGCTTGATCGGCTCCCCATCCACCACTTTAAACATCCACTCCCTCCATCACCGGTGCACTGTGGCTGCAGTGTGTACCATCTACAAGATGCTCTGCAGCATCTCCTTCTTCAGCAGCACCTCCCAAACCTGCAAGCTCTACCACCTGGAAGGACAAGGGCAGCAGGCGCATGTGAGCACCATCACCTGTAAGATCCTCTCCAAGTTATACACCATCATGACTTGGAAATATATCGCCGTTCTTTCATTGTCGTTGGGTCAAAATCCTGGAACTCTCTTCCTAACAACACTGTGGGAGTACCTTCACCACAAGGACTGCAACGGTTCAAGAAGGCGGCTCACCACCACTTTCTCAAGGGTAATTGGGGATAGGTAATCAATGCTGGCCTTGTCAGCAACGCCCATATCCCAGAATGAATCATTTTACAAAGCACCTATCTTCTGTAAGGTTTGATCTCCGCCACAGCCAGAAACAAATCCAGCTTTTGCTTGAAGGAATTCAGTGAGTCTGCATCCACCACATGAAACGGTAGCTCGTTCCAGAGGTCTACTATTCTCTGGGAATGCACTCGAATGCCCAAATCTTTCTATCTCCACCATCTTTAATGCCTTTTCCTGGAGGATGTATGAATGCTGAGCATTTGCCCTGCCCACATGCATAACACTGCATTTATCTAAATTATACACCATTTTCCAGTCTTAAGATCTGCCTGAAGCAGACGAGCATCTTCTACAGTTCTAACACTTGCACAGATCTTGGTATCATTTGCAAATTGTGCCTGCCCCCAACCCCTACATCCAGATCATTAATAAAAATAGTAAAAAGCAACAGTCCTAACACTGATCCCTGGGGGTCACCAGTGGTGACCGATCTCCAAACAGATCCAAGTCCAACTATAACTACTTTTTGCCTGTGTCCTGCCAGCCAGTTCTGAATACAACTCAATATATTTCCAGTAATATCAGAGGCACCGATCTGAAAGGGAAGCCTCTTATGCAATACCTTATCAAAATGTCACCGATCCTTGCAGCCCGTGTTCCCCGATGCAGGGCTCTTCGATGTCTATTTTTTTCCTCGTTGCTCATTGCCGTCGGATTGAGTTGGAGCCGAGTCATACAGGCCAGCTGCAACGTCGGGACCCAGGAGTGAGGTCGGGAGCAGCCAGGTCGGGACCCAGGGGCGAGGTCGCGAGGAACAGCGAGGTCGGGAGGGAGGGGCGGCAAGGTCGGGGCCCAGGAGCGAGGTTGGGAGGAACACCGAGGACGGGAGGAGGAGCGAAGTCGGGACCCAGGAGCGGGGCCCGGGAGAGGTGCAGTGAGTTCGAAGCCCAGCAGCGACATTGGGATCCAGGAGTGGGACAGGGTGGACCAGCAGCGAGGTCGGGGCCCAGGGAAAGTGCAGCACGGGCCAACAGCGAAGTCAGGAGGCCTACACTGCATTCTCTGAAACCCAGGGAGAGAGGACCTGTGGGAAGGACGGAGGGGGATAGTAGGAATGTGTGTGTGTGCTAAGCCCAAGCAGTGGAGCCTGGTCTCCAATCATCTTGGATCCCTTCATGAGGTTGTTAAACTTCTTGTGACATTGGGTCGCAGTTCGCGGCTCCATGTCTCTAGCAGAGACGTCCTGTGCCACCTCCCTCCAAAGCCTCCGAAAAACTCTTGGCACAAGCCTCCTTCCTCCATTAAAGGGGAGGGCTGCTGCACACTCTGAACGGCCTTTTGGTGACCTCCACTGGGCCACCAGAGCATCATGAGACCGGGCCAGCGGCCTGGCACCCAAGACAGAGTGCGGGGCTGCACGATGGTGCCCTGGATCATGATAGGGCCGCCATGGTCAAGCCCACCCAAGAGTCGGCTGACAAACAAAGATTGCAGCACGGGTGCTGCAGGCCTACCCTTTAAAGAACGTCCCGACAGTGACTGACCGCCAACCTTGTGACTGGCAATTTCCACCACGGGGCGTTAAGGGGTTGGTGTGGAGAAGGGTCACCATGCATGGCAATGATGTCATCGCCGGTTGCGTGGCGACCCAGGGCGTGAATCATGGGGCGCGGCACTGCTGGGTCATCGCCTCCGGAAGTGCCCCCCTCACCCGGGCAAAAACTGCCTTGCCCCTGGAGGCACGAACAGGGTTAGAAAAAGAGGCAATTATGCCCCCCAAATCTCTCTCCAGCTGTTAAATTCTCACTGATAAAAATAGCAACCCCATCTCCCCTTTGACCTACCCTATCCTTTCTGAAAGCCTTGTAGCCCTTTAGGTAAAGTTCTGTCCCATCACTGTAAAGTCCTTACACAATACCACAAATCCACACGAGGCACATTCTATGGACAAGGCCACTCCATGACCTGAACCTTTATTCACAGGACCGAGAAGTGATGACACTGCGTGGGACCTCTCTTTATATACCTGGGTGACCAGGTGAGGATTGTCTCTCACAAGTTCACCCCTGTGGTCAAGGTGTGCATTTCTTACGTATATACAGTATTGCAGTGTTGTTACATAAAGGTTACATACATGACATCACCTTCACCTCAACATCTTATTGGGATCATAGGTTAAGTCTCTCGGGTGGTCTGTGCTCTCTCGTGGAGCGCCGCAGTTGGGGCTTTGGTTGTTGAGCCTTGGTATGCGTATCTGTCACCTGTGGTGATTCCGGCCTGTCCGGGCTGACCGCAGGGACTGTGCATGCTGCTGAATGTTCTTGTTGCTCGTTCACTGGCGGTGGTGTGAGCACCATCTCATGATCTTCCTCAGGTTCCTCAGTGTCCATGCTGAACCTTTTTTTTACTTGGTCCAGATGCTTGCGGAATATCTGCCCACTGTTACGTTTAACCACTGTGACCCTATTCCCCTCTTTGTCTATTACAGTACCCTCAAGCCATTTGGGCCCCAAAGCATGATTGAGAACAAATACAGGGTCATCAATTTCTAGACATCTCCCCCTTGAATTTCGGTTATGGTACTCGTTTTGGGACTGGCGCTTGCTCTCAACAGTGTCGGACAGGACTGAATGAATGAGGGACAGCCGAGTTTTGAGTGTTCATTTCATGAGTAACTCCGTGGGCGGGACCCCCGTGAGTGAGTGCGGTCGGGACCTATAGGCCAGCAGGAGGCGCGATAGGCGGCATTGGAGGGAGTGTCCTTGAATCCGGAGTATGCCTTGTTTTATGATTTGGACCGCACGTTCCACGTGGCCATTGGAGGCCGGCTTGAACGGTGCTGTCCTAACATGATTAATGCCATTGCCCGACATGAACTCCCGGAATTCGTAGTTTGTGAAACATGGGCCATTATCGCTAACAAGCATGTCCGGCAAGCCGTGGGTCGCAAAGACCGCGAGCAGACTCTCCACGGTGGTGGATGTCATGCACGAATTCAAAATGATGCACTCGATCCATTTCGAGTGCGCATCAACCACAATGAGAAACATTTTTCCCATGAACGGGCCCACATAGTCTACGTGAATACGTGACCATGGCCTGGTGGGCCAGGGCCACGGGCTGAGCGGGGCCTCCCTGGGGGCATTACCTAGCTGGGCACTCGTCGTGCACCTACGAACACAGTGTTCCAGGTCTGAATCAATTCCCGGCCACCACACATGTGACAGGGCAATGGCCTTCATCAGCACGATGCCTGGGTGCTCGCTGTGGAGTTCCCTGATGAATGCTTCCCTGCCCCTCTGGGACATGACTACCCGGCTGCCCCAGAGTAGGCAGTCGGCTTGGATGGAGAGCTCATCCATCCGTCTGTGAAACGGTCTGACCTCTTCAGGGCATGCTCCGTGTGCGGGCACCCAATCCCCAATCAGGACACATTTCTTAATCAAGGATAGGAGGGGATCTCTGTTGGTCCAGATTTTGATCTGGCGGGCTGTGATGGAGGAGCCTGTGCTGTCAAAGGCATCGACACCCATGACAATCTCAGCGCTTTGCTCCGCTGCCCCCTCAGTGGACAGTGGAAGCCTGCTGAGCGCGTCAGCGCAGTTTTCAGTGCCAGGCCGGTGCCGAATGGTGTAGTCATACGCAGCGAGCGTGAGAACCCATCGCTGTATGCGAGCTGACGCATTGGCATTGACAGCCTTGCTGTCTAACAGCAGGGATGTTAACGGCTTGTGGTCCGTTTCTAATTCAAACCTCCTGCCAAAAAGGTACTGATGCATCTTTTTCACCCCATAGACACATGCGAGTGCTTCCTTCTCAACCATCCCATATCCCTGTTCAGCTTGAGAGAGTGACCTGGAGGCATAAGCCACAGGTTATAGTTGGCCCTCAGCGTTACCCTGCTGCAACACGCACCCGACCCCATAGGACGATGCATTACATGTCTGAACCAATTTCTTACGGGGGTCGTACAGGGTCAACAACTTATTTGAACAAAGTAGGTTCCGCGCTGGATTGAAAGCCCGTTCCTGACAGCCCCCCCACAACCAATCACAACCCTTACGCAGGAGCACGTGCAGTGACTCCAACAATGTGCTTAAGTTCAGTCCCGAAATAGTTCAAGAGTCCCAGAAATGAACGCAACTCCGATGTGTTGCAGGGCCTGGGCGCTCGTCAAATCGCCTCCGTTTTGGATTCGGTAGGCCGAATCCTATCTGCAACAACCCTCCTGCCCAGAAACTCAACCTCGGGAGCCAAAAACACACACTTAGACTTTTGAGTCGCAGGCCTACCCGGTCCAGTCGGCGTAGCACCTCCTCCAGGTTGTGGAGGTGTTCCTCGGTGTCACGACCCATGATGAGGATGCCGTCCTGAAATACAATCATTCCGGGAATGGGTTTGAGCAGGATTTCCATGTTTCTTTGAAAAATCACGGCCGCTGATCGAATGCCAAACGGACACCTGTTGTAAACAAACAGTCCCTTGTGTGTGGTGACGGTGGTCAGTAGTTTAGATTCATCGGCCAGTTCTTGGGTCATGTAGGCTGAAGTGAGGTCCAACTTGGTGAACAACTTGCCGCCTGCCAGCGTGGCAAAAAGGTCCTCTGCTCTTGGGAGCGGGTATTGGTCTTGTAGGGACACCCAGTTGATAGTGGCCTTGTAGTCGCCACAGATTCTGACCAAGCCATCCGCTTTTAGGACGGGAACGATGGGGCTCGCCCAGTAGCTGAATTCAATGGGCGAGATGATGCCCTCTCTCAGCAACCGGTCCAACTCACTCTCAGTTTTCTCCCGCATCACATACGGCACAGCTCTGGCTTTGTGGTGCACTGGTCTAGCGTCCGGGGTGATGCGTATCACTACTTTGGTACCTTTGAACGTCCCGATGCCAGGTTGAAATAGTGACTCAAATTGCTGTTAGACCTGTGAGCATGAACTTTGCTCCACAGATGACATGGCGTGCACATCCCCCCATTTCCAGTTCATTTCAGCTAACCAGCTCCTCCCCAACATTGCGGGACCATTGCCCGGGACAATCCAAAGCGGCAGCCAGTTCACCGATCCATTGTGTGTGACCCCCAACATTGCACTGCCTAGCACTGGAATGATTTCTTTGGTGTACATCTGTAATTGCATCTCAATGCGATCTAGTTTGGGTCTGCTGGCTTTGAGTGGCCGCAGCTTTTCGAATTGTTGACCACTCATGAGTGACTGGCTGGCCCCCATGTCCCGCTTCATGCGTACAGGGATGCCGTTTAATAGGACTTTCATCATCATAGGTCGTGTTTTGGTATATGAGCTGCGAATGTTTGCCACATGAACCCGCTGAACTTCAGTGTCCATTGATTTGCCCCAAGTGTCATCCTGCCTCGCAGACCCCTCATCTGGTTCATCCGCCTCGTATATTAGACTGGTCACAGGCTTTCTGCACATTCTGGTTAAATGGCCACTGAGGTTACAATTTCTGCAGACGAACTGTTGAAACCTGCACGTCCTGGCAGCATGTCTGCCCCCACAGCTCCAGCATGAACTGAGATTCCCATTGTTGTGAACAAAAGAGCTGTTGCAAGGCATTCCTCACTGATTGTCCCTGTGACTGCTCTTGAGCACCCTGTTAGTTGGGTGTCAATGGCCCCATCCCAGGCAGCATTGTCCACTGGGGGGGAGGGGGGAGTAAATGTCCGTTCAGCCAGCCATTGTCTCTGTTGGAGACTTACTCTTGGGTCTATTGCTGCCTGGGGTGTGTCAAACTGCCCTTGCCTGCCTGCGGGGCTCTGTGTTGCATTTATGATATTGACTCCCTGATCCAGTGCCACGTTGGAGGCAGAATTGCGCGCGTATATTATCTTGGTTTCCTCCTACCCCGCCATAAAAGTCTGAGCCATCAATGACGCCGCTTCCAAGGTCAAGTCCTTGGTCTTAATTAGCTTTCTGAAAATCCCAGCATGACCGATGCCCTCAATAAAGAAATCCCTTAACATCTCCCCCCTGCAGGCATCTGTGAACTTACAGAGGCTGGCCAAGTGCCAGAGGTCTGCAACAAAATCCGGTATGCTCTGTCCTTCCCGACGTCGATGGGTATAGAATCTGTGTTGGGCCATGTGTACGCTGCTCGCCGGTTTGAGGTGCTCACCGATTAGTTTGCTGAGCTCTTCAAAGGTTTTGTCCGCCAGCTTCTCGGGTGCCAGCAGGTCTTTCATGAGCGCGTAAGTCTTAGGTCCACAGCTGGTCAGCAGATGAGCCCTTCGCTTGTCGGCCGCTGCATCTCCCAGCCAGTCCTTCATGACAAAACTCTGCTGGAGCCTCTCAATGAAATCGCCCCAGTCCTCACCAACACAGTACCATTCATCTGGGCTGCTGCTGGCCATTCTCGTGGGTTGTTGTTTCCCGTTTCTCGTCACCAATGTAAAGTCCTTACACAATACCACAAATCCACATGAGGCACATTCTATGGACAAGGTCACTCCATAACCTGAACCTTTATTCACAGGACTAAGAAGTGATGACCCTGCCTTTATATACCTGGATGACCAGGTGAGGAGTGTCTCCCACAAGTTCACCCCCTGTGGTCAAGGTGTGCATTTCTTACATATATACAGTATTGCAGTGTTGTAACATAAAGGTTACAGACATGACAATCACTTTCAACTAGCCATGTCTCAGAAATACACAATATGTCTAGATTCTCCAAAACAGCATAGGATTGCAATTCTAACAATTTGCTTCTAACATTCCTTGTATTTACATAAAACCAATTTAAAGATTTCCCATCCAATTTCTGAAAGTTATTAATTCTGGTTTGCTTCCTACCTGGTTCATCATCACGCTTAGCATCGGGCTAGACTTAGTCTTCGATCGCTAGGGCCCAAAAAATGGGTGATGTTCCAGCCTGAGCGATGTTTCAGCCTTCAGGATCGTGACTTTCGGCTTTTTTTGGGAGGCGATAGCCCAGCGATGTGAAATGGGCCCTAGCGATGTGGCAGGCAAGGCTTCCCTAGCAACGGCCTTCTGCACATGCGTTTTTTTTTGGTAAGCAGGTTTCCCCGTATTTCGCGAGGTCAGGGGTCATCCACACATGCACAGAAGGTAAAGGGAGAGGTAGAGAGAGAGGATAGAGAGTGATACGTCCTTACTATACAGTATAAATTCACACGAGGCCCAGGCTTGAGAGAAGGTCAGTCTGTGACCTGTCCTTTATTCCTTAGCACTCAAGTGCAGGAAGTGGGTGGAGCTTCCCTTTTTATACCTGAAGGTCCAGGTTAGGAGTGTCTCCCACAAGTTCACCACCTAGTGGTCAGTGTTCTCACAGTGTACAACTTAGGTCAGATTATACATGGGTTACATTGCTGGTTGAATACGTGACATCATCTCCCCCCCCCCAAAGTCTTATTGGGGTCACAGGTTGAGTCTCTCTGGTGGTTTACGCTACCTTGTAGAGCGCCTGAGTTGGGGCTCCGGTTGTTGGGCGCTGGCCTGAGTGTCTGCTGTTTGCGCTGCCTCAGGCCTGTTCGGACTGCCCACAGTGACTGGGCTCTCCTCTCTTTGGTCCCTGTGTTCGGTCACTTGTGGAGGAGTGAACTCTACATCGTGTTCTTCCTCTGCTTCTTCTCTGGTTGCTGAACCTCCTTTTAGTTTGATCCACATGTTTGCGGCAGATTTGTCCATTGGTAAGTTTAACTACCAGAATCCTATTTCTCTCTTTGGCAATCACAGTGTCTGCGAGCCATTTGGGCCCTGCAGCATAGTTGAGGATAAAAACAGGGTCATTTACATCAATACATCACGCCCTCACATTCCTGTCATGGTAGTCATATTGTGACTGCCGCCTGCTCTCGACAATTTCTTTCATGGTGGGGTGTATAAGGGATAACCGGGTTTTGAGCTTCTTTTTCATTAGTAGCTCTGCGGGTGGAACCCTTGTGAGCAAGTGTGGTCGGGATCTGTAGGCCAACAGGAGGCGTGATAAGCGGATTTGTTGGGAACCCCCTTGGATTCTGAGCATCCCCTGTTTGATTACCTGCACTGCTCGTTCTGCCTGGCCGTTTGAGGCCGGCTTGAACGGTGCCGTTCTGACATGGTTAATTCCATTGCCTGCCATGGAATTCAGTGCTTGTGAAGCACGGACCATTGTTGCTGACCAAGATGTCCGGTAGACCGTGGGCGGCGAACATTGCCCGTAGACTTTCGACCGTGGCAGAGGATGTGCTTGAATTAAAAATGTCACACTCGATCCATTTGGAGTAGGCATCTACTGCAACCAAAAACATTTTTCCCATGAAAGGACCTGCGTAGTCCACATGGATACGTGACCAAGGCTTGGCGGGCCATGGTCAGCAACCATGGGGGGCTTCCCTGGGCGCATTGCCCAGCTGAGCACACGTGTTGCACCTGCGAACACAAAGTCCAGATCTGCGTCTATCCCTGGCCACCAAACGTGTGACCTGGCAATTGCCTTCATTATGACAATGCCTAGGTGCTTATTGTGGAGTTCTCTGAGGAACATCTCTCTGCCCATCTGGGGCATGACTACGCGGTTTATCCACAGTAGGCAATCGGCCTGAATCAAGAGTTCATCCCTGCACCTGTGAAATGGTTTAAATTCCTCAGGGCATGCCCTGTATGTGGCTGCCCAGTCCCCATTCAGGACACATTTCTTGACTAGAGACAATATCGGGTCTCTATTTGTCCAGACTTTAATCTGACGGGCTGTCACGGGTGAGCCTTCGCTTCCGAAAGCTGCAACAGCCTTGACCATCTCAGCAGCATGCTCAGTAGCCCCCTCAGTGTCGGCTAGTGAGTGCATCGGCGCAGTTTTCGGTGCCTGGTCTGTGCCGAATTGTGTAGTCATAGGCGGTTAGCGTGAGTGCCCACCTCTGTATGCGGGCCGATGCGTTTGCATTTATGGCCTTGTTGTCGGCCAAAAGGGACGTTAGAGGTTTGTGATCTGTCTTCAGCTCAAATTTCCTGCCAAACAGGTACTGGTGCATTTTCTTTACCGCATATACACATGCGAGCGCCTCCTTTTCTACCATCCCGTAGCCCCTTTCTGCCTGGGACAGACTTCTGGAGGCATAAGCTACCGGCTGTAACTGACCCTTGGCATTGACATGCTGCAACACACAACTGACACCATAGGACGACGCATCGCACATTAACACAAGTTTCTTACATGGGTCATGTAGCGTTAACAGATTGTTGGAACATAACAAATTGCGTGCTCTATTAAAAGCCCATTCCTGGCTGTACGCCCAGACCCATTCACGACCTTTGCGTAGGAGCATGTGTAGCGGCTCTAACAGCGTGCTCAATTTGGGAAGAAAGTTACCAAAATAGTTCAGGAGCCCCAGGAACGAACGCAGCTCCGTCGTGCTACGGGGTCTGGGTGTTCTCTGGATTGCTTCCGTCTTGGACGCAGTAGGGCTGATCCCGTCTGCTGCTACCCTCATCCCCAGGAATTCTACCTCTGGAGCTAGGAAGACGCACTTCGCCTTTTTCAGTCACAGCCCTACCCGGTCCAGTCTGCGTAGCACCTCCTCCAGGTTGTGGAGGTGTTCTTCAGTATCGTAACCCGTGATGAGGATGTCGTCTTGAAAAACCACCGTCCCTGGACGACTTGAGGCTTTCCATATTTCATTGGAAGATCGCAGCGGCCGAGCGAATCCTGAACGGACATCTGTTGTACTCAAACAACCCCTTGTGTGTCGTGATGGTGGTCAGCTTCTTCGACTCACTCGCCAGCTCCTGGGTCATGTAAGCTGAGGTCAGGTCCAATTTTGAAAAAAGTTTGCCACCGGATAGCGTCGCAAAGAGGTCCTCCGCTCTCGGTAGCAGGTACTAGTCTTGGAGTGACACCCGATTGATGGTGGCCTTGTAATCACCACATATCCTGACCGACCCATCCGCCTTGAGCACCGGCACAATCGGGCTCGCCCAGTCACTGAATTCGACTGGCGAGCTGATGCCTTCCCTCAGCAGGCGGTCCAATTCGCCTTCTATCTTTTCCCGCATCACGTACAGCACCACCCTGGCCTTGTGGTGTACTGGCCTGGCGTCCGGGTTTATGTGAATCAATACCTTGGCCCCCATGAAAGTGCCAATGCCGGGTTGAAATAATGAGTCAAATTTGTCCAGGATCTGTGAGCATGATACTCGCTCCACAGTGGAAATTGCATTGACGTCGCTCGATTTCCAGTTCATGACAGCAAGCCAACTCCTCCCCAGTAGTGCGGGACCATCCCCCGGGACAACCCAGAGTGGCACCTGTTCTCCGAATCTTTGTGGATCACGACTACCGTGGCGCTGCCTAGCACCGGAATGATCTCCTTTGTGTATGTCCGTAGCTGTACGTCAATCAGCGATAATTTTGGCCTCCTGGCCTTGGACGCCTACAACTTTTCGAACTGTTTGATACCCATCAGGGACTGGCTGGCCCCCGTGTCTAGCTCCATTGATACTGGGATGCCATTGAGGAGCACTTTCATCATTATCGGTGGCGTCCTGGTATATGAACTGTATATGTGCTCCACATGAACTCGCTGAACTTCAGCTTCCAGCGATTTCCCCCAGCGTTCATTTCTGCAATTTCTGCAGGTATTTTGCTCATCTCTGCAAACTCCGGCTGAGTGTGTGCCTCCATGTCTCCTATATGAGCTGCTGTTGGAAACAAAAGGTCCCTTGCCAGTTGATCATCCCTGACTGCCCCTGTTATTGTCCTTGAGTGCGCCATTAACAGATGTTGATGGCCCCATTACTGGCCGCATTGTCCCTTGCAATGGCGTGAATCGCCATTCAGCTTGCCATTGTCTCTGTGGAACACCCCCTCTGGGTTCGACTAGATGTTGGGGCATGCCCGCTTGCCCTTGTCTGCCTGGAGAACTGTGTGCTGCTTTAACAATGTTGAATCTCTGTCCCAACCATTCCTTAACACAGTACCTCTTATCTGTTCTGCTAGTGGCCATGCTCGTGTGGTTTAAATCCCAGTTTCTCGTCGCCATTGATACGTCCTTACTATGCAGTATAAATGCACACGAGGCCCAGGCTTGAGAGAAGGTCAGTCTGTGACCTGTCCTTTATTCCTTAGCACTCAAGTGCAGGAAGTGGGTGGAGCTTCCCTTTTTATACCTGAAGGTCCAGGTTCGGAGTGTCTCCCACAAGTTCACCACCTAGTGGTCAGTGTTCCCACGGTGTACAACTTAGGTCAGATTATACATGGGTTACATTGTTGGTTGAATACATGACAGAGAGAGAGGAGGAAGGCAGAGACAGAGAGGAAAGAGAAAGAGAGAGAGAAAGCTTTTTGGCAATTAAGGAGATAAAACAAAAATATGTCTGATCCAGATAGTGTTCAAGATGTGGAGGTGGGGAGGAGGATGGCCAAACCCTTCTCTAATGAGGCCAACGAGGCCCTCGTCAGGGAGGTGTACTTGCGGTGGGCCCAATTAACCCGGGGTGGGGGTGGGAAACCTCCACCCTGGGCGTACCACCGAATCTGGGGCAAGATCGGCGACGTGGTGTCGTCAGCGTCCCACAAGGCAAGGGGATCCGTCCAGTGCTGGAAGCGCTGGAAGAGCCTGGTTGCTTCGGCAAGAGTAAGTATAGATTTTAAATTGTAATGATGCAAATTTTAATTATACATCTCCCAGAATGAAATTAAGCTTGTCATTCTTGCATATAGAAACATAGAAACATAGAAAATAGTTACAGGAGTAGGCCATTTGGCCCTTCGAGCCTGCACCACCATTCAATAAGATCATGGCTGATCATTCACTTCAGGACCCCTTTCCTGCTTTCTCTCCATACCCCATGATCCTTTTAGCCGTAAGGGCCACATCTAACTCCCTCTTAAATATATCCAACGAACTGGCATCAACAACTCTCTGCGATAGACAATTCCACAGGTTAACAATTCTCTGAGTGAAGAAGTTTCTCTTCATCTTGGTCCTAAATGGCTTACCCTTATCCTTAGACTGTGTTCCCTGGTTCTGGACTTCCCCAACATCACGAACATTCTTCCTGCATCTAATCTGTCTAGTCCCGTCAGAATTTTATATGTTTCTATGAGATCCCCTCTCATCCTTCTAAACTCCAGTGAATACAGGCCCAGTTGATCTAGTCTTTCCTCATATGTCAGTCCTGCCATCCCGGGAATCAGTCTGGTGAACTTTCGCTGCACTCCTTCAATAGCAAGAACATCCTTCCTCAAATTAGGAGACCAAAACAGAACACAATATTCCAGGTGAGGCCTTCTCAAGGCCCTGTACAACTGCAGTAAGACCTCTCTGCTCCTATACTCAAATCCCCTGGCTATGAAGGCCAACTGCTTTGAGTGCTGTTGAGGGGGATGACTCATCAGGAGTGGGCAGCAGCAGCCAAGTTCATGGCACCGTGGCTGGCTCTGTTGCACAGGAGGGCAGGAAAAAGAGTGGGCGAGCGATAGTGATAGGGGATTCAATTGTAAGGGGAATAGATAGGCGTTTCTGCGGCCGCAACCGAGACTCCAGGATGGTATGTTGCCTCCCTGGTGCAAGGGTCAAGGATGTCTCGGAGCGGGTGCAGGACATTCTAAAAAGGGAGGGAGAACAGCCAGTTGTCGTGGTGCACGTTGGTACCAATGACATAGGTAAAAAAAGGGATGAGTTCCTACGAAATGAATTTAAGGAGCTAGGAGCTAAATTAAAAAGTAGGACCTCAAAAGTAGTAATCTCGGGATTGCTACCAGTGCCACGTGCTAGTCAGAGTAGGAATTGCAGGATAGCTCAGATGAATACGTGGCTTGAGCAATGGTGCAGCAGGGAGGGATTCAAATTCCTGGGGCATTGGAACCGGTTCTGGGGGAGGTGGGACCAGTACAATCCGGACGGTCTGCACCTGGGCAGAATCGGAACCAATGTCCTCGGGGGAGTGTTTGCTAGTGCTGTTGGGGAGGAGTTAAACTAATATGGCAGGGGGATGGGAACCAATGCAGGGAGATAGAGGGAAACAAAAAGGAGGCAAAAGCAAAAGACAGAAAGGAGATGAGGAAAAGTGGAGGGCAGAGAAACCCAAGGCAAAGAACAAAAAGGGCCATTGTACAGCAAAATTCTAAAAGGACAGAGGGTGTTAAAAAAACAAGCCTAAAGGCTTTGTGTCTTAATGCAAGGAGTATCCGCAATAAGGTGGATGAATTAACTGTGCAAATAGATGTTAACAAATATGATGTGATTGGGATTACGGAGACGTGGCTCCAGGATGAGCAGGGCTGGGAACTCAACATCCAGGGGTATTCAACATTCAGGAAGGATAGAATAAAAGGAAAAGGAGGTGGGGTAGCATTGCTGGTTAAGGAGGAGATTAAGGCAATAGTTAGGAAGGACATTAGCTTGGATGATGTGGAATCTATATGGGTAGAGCTGCAGAACACCAAAGGGCAAAAAACGTTAGTGGGAGTTGTGTACAGACCTCCAAACAGTAGTAGTGATGTTGGGGAGGGCATCAAACAGGAAATTAGGGGTGCGTGCAATAAAGGTGCAGCAGTTATAATGGGTGACTTTAATATGCACATAGATTGGGCTAACCAAACTGGAAGCAATACGGTGGAGGAGGATTTTCTGGAGTGCATAAGGGATGGTTTTTTAGACCAATATGTCGAGGAACCAACTAGGGGGGAGGCCATCTTAGACTGGGTGTTATGTAATGAGAAAGGATTAATTAGCAATCTCGTTGTGCGAGGCCCCTTGGGGAAGAGTGACCATAATATGGTGGAATTCTGCATTAGGATGGAGAATGAAACAGTTAATTCAGAGACCATGGTCCAGAACTTAAAGAAGGATAACTTTGAAGGTATGAGGCGTGAATTGGCTGAGATGGATTGGCGAATGATACTTAAGGGGTTGACTGTGGATGGGCAATGGCAGACATTTAGAGACCGCATGGATGAACTACAACAATTGTACATTCCTGTCTGGCATAGAAATAAAAAAGGGAAGGTGGCTCAACCGTGGCTATCAAGGGAAATCAGGGATAGTATTAAAGCCAAGGAAGTGGCATACAAATTGGCCAGAAATAGCAGCGAACCTGGGGACTGGGAGAAATTTAGAACTCAGCAGAGGAGGACAAAGGGTTTGATTAGGGCAGGGAAAATGGAGTATGAGAAGAAGCTTGCAGGGAACATTAAGACGGATTGCAAAAGTTTCTATAGATATGTAAAGAGAAAAAGGTTAGTAAAGACAAACGTAGGTCCCCTGCAGTCAGAATCAGGGGAAGTCATAACGGGGAACAAAGAAATGGCGGACCAATTGAACAAGTACTTTGGTTCGGTATTCACGAAGGAGGACACGAACAACCTTCCGGTTATAAAAGGGGTCGGGGGGTCTAGTAAGGAGGAGGAACTGAGGGAAATCCTTATTAGCCGGGAAATTGTGTTGGGGAAATTGATGGGATTGAAGGCCGATAAATCCCCAGGGCCTGATGGACTGCATCCCAGAGTACTTAAGGAGGTGGCCTTGGAAATAGTGGATGCGTTGACAGTCATTTTCCAACATTCCATTGACTCTGGATCAGTTCCTATGGAGTGGAGGGTAGCCAATGTAACACCACTTTTTAAAAAAGGAGGGAGAGAGAAAACAGGGAATTATAGACCGGTCAGCCTGACATCGGTAGTGGGTAAAATGATGGAATCAATTATTAAGGATGTCACAGCAGTGCATTTGGAAAGAGGTGACATGATAGGTCCAAGTCAGCATGGATTTGTGAAAGGGAAATCATGCTTGACAAATCTTCTGGAATTTTTTGAGGATGTTTCCAGTAGAGTGGATAAGGGAGAACCAGTTGATGTGGTATATTTGGACTTTCAGAAGGCGTTCGACAAGGTCCCACACAAGAGATTGATGTGCAAAGTTAGAGCACATGGGATTGGGGGTAGTGTACTGACATGGATTGAGAACTGGTTGTCAGACAGGAAGCAAAGAGTAGGAGTAAATGGGTACTTTTCAGAATGGCAGGCAGTGACTAGTGGGGTACCGCAAGGTTCTGTGCTGGGGCCCCAGCTGTTTACACTGTACATTAATGATTTAGATGAGGGGATTAAATGTAGTATCTCCAAATTTGCGGATGACACTAAGTTGGGTGGCAGTGTGAGCTGCGAGGAGGATGCTGTGAGGCTGCAGAGCGACTTGGATAGGTTAGGTGAGTGGGCAAATGCATGGCAGATGAAGTATAATGTGGATAAATGTGAGGTTATCCACTTTGGTGGTAAAAACAGAGAGACAGAATATTATCTGAATGGTGACAGATTAGGAAAAGGGGAGGTGCAAAGAGACCTGGGTGTCATGGTACATCAGTCATTGAAGGTTGGCATGCAGGTGCAGCAGGCGGTTAAGAAAGCAAATGGCATGTTGGCCTTCATAGCAAGGGGATTTGAGTACAGGGGCAGGGAGGTGTTGCTACAGTTGTACAGGGCATTGGTGAGGCCACACCTGGAGTATTGTGTACAGTTTTGGTCTCCTAACCTGAGGAAGGACATTCTTGCTATTGAGGGAGTGCATCGAAGGTTCACCAGACTGATTCCCGGGATGGCGGGACTGACCTATCAAGAAAGACTGGATCAACTGGGCTTGTATTCACTGGAGTTCAGAAGAATGAGAGGGGACCTCATAGAAACATATAAAATTCTGACGGGGTTAGACAGGTTAGATGCAGGAAGAATGTTCCCAATGTTGGGGAAGTCCAGAACCAGGGGTCACAGTCTAAGGATAAGGGGTAAGCCATTTAGGACCGAGATGCGGAGGAACTTCTTCACCCAGAGAGTGGTGAACCTGTGGAATTCTCTACCACAGAAAGTTGTTGAGGCCAATTCACTAAATATATTCAAAAAGGAGTTAGATGAGGTCCTTACTGCTAGGGGGATCAAGGGGTATGGCGAGAAAGCAGGAATGGGGTACTGAAGTTGAATGTTCAGCCATGAACTCATTGAATGGCGGTGCAGGCTAGAAGGGCCGAATGGCCTACTCCTGCACCTATTTTCTATGTTTCTATGTTTCTATGTTTCTATGCCATTTGCCTTCTTCACCGCCTGCTGTATCTGCATGCCAACTTTCAATGACTGATGTACCATGACACCCAGGTCTCGTTGCACCTCCCCTTTTCCTAATCTTCCGCCATTCAGATAATATTCTGCCTGCGTGTTTTTGCCAACAAAGTGGATAGCGTCACATTTATCCACATTATACTGCATCTGCCATGCATTTGCCCACTCAACTAACCTGTCCAAGTCACCCTGCAGCCTCTTAGCATCCTCCTCACAGCTCACACCACCACGCAGCTTAGCGTCATCTGCAAGCTTGGAGATATTACACTCAATTCCTTCATCTAAATCTTTGATGTATATTGTAAAGAGCTGGGGTCACGGCACACCACAAGTCACTGCCTACCATTCTGAAAGAGATCCGTTTATCCCGATTCTCTGCTTCCTGTCTGCCAACCAGTTCTCTATCCACATCAATATATGACCCCCAATATCATGTGCTTTAATTTTGCACACCAATCTCTTGTGTGGGACCTTGTCAAAAGCCTTTTGAAAGTCCAAATACACCACATCCACTGGTTCTCTCCTGTCCACTCTAATAGTTACATCCTTCAAAAATTCTAGAAGATTTGTCAAGCATGATTTCCATTTCATAAATCCATGCTGACTTGGACCGATCGTGTCACTGCTTTCCAAATGCGCTGCTATTTCATCTTTAATAATTGATTCCAACATTTTCCCCAGCACTGATGTCAGGCTAACCGGTCTATAATTTCTCGTTTTCTCTCTCCCTCCTTTCTTAAAAAGTGGTATTACATTAGCTACCCTCCAGTCCATAGGAACTGATCCAGAGTTGATAGACTGCTGGAAAATGATCACCAATGCATCCACAATTTCTAGGGCCACTTCCTTAAGTACTCTGGGATGCAGACTATCAGGCCCTGGGGATTTATCGGCCTTCAATCCCATCAATTTCCCTAACACAATTTCCTGACTAATAAGGATTTCCTTCAGTTGCTCCTTCTCACTAGACCCTCGGTCCCCTAGTATTTCCAGAAGGTTATTTGTGTCTTCCATCGTGAAGATGAAACCAAAGTTTTTGTTCAATTGGTCTGCCATTTCTTTGTTCTCCACTATAAATTCACCTGCAAGGGACCTATGTTTATCTTCACTAATCTTTTTCTCTTCACATATCGATAGAAGCTTTTGCAGTCAGTTTTTATGTTCGCAGCAAGCTTCCTCTCATACACTATTTTCCCCCTCCTAATTAAACCCTTTATCCTCCTCTGCTGAATTCTAAATTTCTCCCAGTCCTCAGGTTTGCTGCTTTTTCTGGACAATTTATATGCCTCTTCCTTGGATTTACCACTATCCTTAATTTCTCTTGTGAGCCACGGTTGAGCCGCCTTCCCTGTTTTATTTTTACTCCAGACCAGGATGCACAATTGTTGAAGTGCATCCATGTGATCTTTAAATGTTTGCCATTGCCTATCCACCGTCAACCCTTTAAGTATCATTTGCCAGTCTATTCTAGCCAATTCACGTCTCATACCATCGAAGTTACCTTTCCTTAAGTTCAATATCCTAGTCTCTGAATTAACTGTGTCACTCTCCATCTTAATAAAGAATTCTACCATATTATGGTCACTCTTCCCCAAGGGGCCTCGCACAATAAGATTGCTAATTTGTCCTTTCTCATTACGTATCACCCAATCTAGATGGCCAGCCCTCTAGTTGGTTCCTCGACATATTGGTCTAGAAAACCATCTCTAAAACACTCCAGGATCCTCCTCCACCGCATTGCTACCAGTTTGGTTAGCCCAATCAATATGTAGATTAAAGTCGCCCATGATAACTGCTGTACCTTTATTGCATGCATTCCTAATTTCTTGTTTGATGCTGTCCCCACCTCACTACTACTGTTTGGTGGTCTGTACACAACTCCCACGAGCATTTTCTGCCCTTTGGTATTCCATAGCTCTACCCATACAGATTCCACATCATCCAGGCTAATGACCCTCTTTACTATTGCGTTAAATTCCTCTTTAACCAGCAAAGCTACCCCACCACCTTTTTCTTCCTTTCTATCCTTCCTGAATGTTGAATGCCCCTGGATGTTGAGTTCCCAGCCTTGGTCTCCCTGGGGCCATGTCTCCGTAATGCCAATTATATCATATTCGTTAATAGCTGCCTGCGCAGTTAATTCGTCCACCTTATTACGAATACTCTTCGCATTGAGGCACAGAGCCTCCAGGCTTGTCTTTTTAACACACTTTGGCCCTTTAGAATTTTGCTGTAATGTGGCTCTTTTTGATTTTTGTCTTGGGTTTCTCTGCCCTCCACTTTTACTTTTCTATCTTTTGCTTCTGCCCCCATTCTACTTCCCTTTGTCTCCCTGCATAGGTCCCCATCCCCCTGCCATATTAGTTACACCCCTCCCCAACAGCACTAGCAAACACTCCTCTTGGGACCTATACTCACTGCTAAGATCTGGATAGGGCTCGGAACCTGCACCCTTTTTAAGTCTCACTGTTTCAGTCTCTCCGGCTGCTGTCACTGACCCAGCCTGGACTGGGGAACTTAGAAACATAGAAAATAGGTGCAGGAGTAGGCTATTCAGCCCTTCGAGCCTGCACCGCCATTCAATGAGTTCATGGCTGAACATGCAACTTCAGTACCCCATTCCTGCTTTCTCGCCATACCCACTGATCCCCCTAGTAGTAAGGACTACATCCAACTCCTTTTTGAATATATTTAGTGAAGTGGCCTCAACAACTTTTTTTTTGGTAGAGAATTCCACAGGTTCACCACTCTCTGGGTGAAGAAGTTTCTCCTCATCTCGCTCCTAAATAGCTTACCCCTTATCCTTAGACAGTGACCCCTGGTTCTGGACTTCCCCAACATTGGGAACATTCTTCCTGCATCTAATCTGTCTAAACCCGTCAGAATTTTAAACGTTTCTATGAGGTCCCCTCTCACTCTTCTGAACCCCAGTGAATACAGGCCCAGTTGATCCAGTCTTTCTTGATAGGTCAGTTCCACCATCCCGGGAATCAGTCTGGTGAACCTTCGCTGCACTCCCTCAATAGCAAGAATGTCCTTCCTCAAGTTAGGAGACAAAAACTGTACACAGTACTCCCTGGCTCACTGTCTGCCCTGGGACACTTTGGGACATTAGCTCCTGTCATTGCCGAGCTCACCAGCTATCCTGATTCCCACCACACCTGGGGGCCCTTCACCGGAGATTGTAGTCGAGATGTTCATGTCAAGCATTAGATCCTAAACACGATCTTTGTTGTAACCATGCATCAACTGTGGATACAAACCCTATTAGCCGTTGAAAACTGTTGTCTTTCCATGATAGTACCTACTAGTCAATTAGCTTATGCTATGCTCTTGTCACGTTTGCAGAGGAAGACATCTAAGAGTCGGGCTGACTGCAGGCGCACGGGAGGAGGCCCTGCCCAGCTGACCAGCCTTACCGACTTGGAGGAATTGGTCGACAGCCACAGTCGCTCGGCCACCCGTGGTGAGGCAGAGCCCTCCCTTGTGTCACGTGAGTAATGTGTCAAGCAGTGTTAAAGTAATGTAACATCATTTCATTATAATATAAGAATGATGTCATGTTCTGCATACAGCTATCCTGGTTCCCATGCAGCCTCTGTGCTACTCTCAGGTTGACAACATAAGAAATAAGAGCAGGAGCAGGCCATCTGTCCCCTTCGCTGTCCGCTCCCCATAAACCTTCAGTCCCTTATCATTCTGTCTATCTTAGACTGATCCAGCCTCCACAGCTCTCTGGGTCACTGAACTTCAACTTGGATGTACTACCATATGTACTACCGTGTGATGCGTTATTATGGAACGTCTCTTGGTCTCATTTATTATAGTAGTGCTGCTCCTCCTTCGTATGTACCTTTCCATTCTAATAAGCTCAATAAGCTCAATTGTGTTTTGCAGGTCCAACAACATCCTTGTGCAGTGAGGCACGAGCTTAACTGGAACCTGTATCGTTGCAGGTGGTCCTCACCATGGGTGGGGAGGAGGAGGAAGACAATGATGTTGATGATGAACAGACAATGGAGCCTGAAGAGGATGTTGCTGATACAGAGGAGGATGCCCCTCTGATGCATCTGTCACCTGTGGGACCTGCGGCCATAACATGGTCTTCGACAGAAGAGGCAGCGGGACCAAGCGGGTTGCAGCCGTCGATGCCAAGGCACATGTTAGTGCTCACGCCGACCCCACGGAGGTCAAGTCAGCGCGGACAGCAAACGCCTGCTCTGGTCGATCGCATCGAGGGTTTGACCAGACTGTACATGGAGAGTGTCGCGATAAGTCGCGAGCTCCTCCAGGCGTTCGTGGTTTACACGAGGGACATGTCCCGGGGTCAGCTCGCAATTCGGAGGATACGCAGCAGATGATCCAGGAGATGTGTGCAACGACCGCCTCCATCGATGCCTTGCGGCATGCAGCACTGAACCCCAAGGTGCGGCAGCACAAACCACCAGCAACAGCACACAAGCAAGTCAGGAGGAAGCACTTCCTTCTGGCTGGGAAGGTGTTTCCGCAGGAACGTCTTCCCCTCCACCACCCCCTGAGCTGATCGAGCCATCATCAACCCCCACCCCCCCCTCCACAGCAGGAAGTCTTGCCGTTGCCCGCTGCATGCCTGTCTCGTCTCGATACCCAGGGATCAAAACGGGGGGGGCGGTGGGGGGGGGGTTAAGATACGGGGGATAAAGGACCTGGAGGGAAACATGGCCGTAGGTAGGGAGGGGGTTGCTTTATTGTTGTTCTTATTGTTGTTATTATTATATTGTTCTTACTGTTGTTTTTTAATTTTATTGTTGGTTGACTGTTTAGTTAAGTTGTTTGTTAAATCATTGAAGAATTTTATTGCATTTTACAATTGTTGTGCAGTGTCTTCTAATAACGTACGGTAAAGTAAAACATGAGTACAATTGTTGGAAAACAATCGCCAGGCCAGACCAGGCAAGGATGAAACATAATGCAACTGTTGTCTTTCCGTAACTGTAACTGTGACTGTCCCCAATGTAAGTTCATGCAAATCGTTCATTTATGAGCTGCTGACTCAACAGTTTTGCAGTCACGTAACTCCCACGGGGTTTTTCCAGTCTTGCGGGGGGAGCATGGGGGCAAGGGTTCATCGCCCAGCTGACTGTCCTCCCTGAGATCTTCATCCTCCTCTTCCACCACCCCTCTCTCCTGAGGTGGACCAGGGGTCCCATCTGGTAATGATTGTCCTCTCCTTCTTGCTAGGTTATGCAACATGCAGCACATCACAATAAACTCAGCGAACTGGTCATGCTAGTATTGTAGGCTGCCTCCAGAGTGGTCCACACACCACTCCAATTGTCTTTTCGACAATATTTCATGTAGCTATATGGTTTTCTCGGCTTCTGTCTGGGGATTATGTAGGGAGGTCATGAGCCAGCGGCAAGGCCATATCCTTTATCCCCCAGCATCCAACTGTGACCTTGTGGCTGACTGTTAAACAGGTCAGAGACAATGCTCTCATGCAAGATGTGCGCATCATGGATGAAGCCTGGAAAATTAGCATTTACTGCCATGATTATTTGGTTATGGTCGACAACGAGTTGCGCATTCAAGGAATGGAATCCCTCTCGATTACAAAATACCTCCACATCCTGCAAAGATGCTTTCAGGGTGATGTGCGTACTGTCTATTGCTCGCTGCACCTTGGGGAAGTTTGTTATTCTTGAGAAACCCAAAGCCCTCCCGGTCTGTGCCTCCCTGGTCATAGGGAAGCTTATAAAGTCCATCCTGCAAGTGTAAAGGGCTTGAGTCACATGTCAAATCTGCAGCCTACCAGCACCATCAGGACTGCACGTCCGTTGAGGTAAAGGTTACTGCGGCACTATCCTTCTCTGCATCGGGCAATGTATGGCATGCGAAGAGATATCACAGATGTCGCTAGCTGAAGCTTGAAAGGAGCCCTATGTGTAGAAGGTTAGTGCGCAGTAACCTTTACCTCAACGGACAGTGCAGTCCTGATGGTGCTGGCAGGCTGCAGATCTCCCTTGATGAGCTGGCATTTCTCAGGGATGATCTCCTTTCAGAAGCGCAGCCTCCTAAGGCAGGTGTTATCGGACAAGTTCAGGTATGATTGCTTTTCCCTGTAAGTTCGTCGGATGTACGGTCTCCTACTCCACATCAGTCTGCCACCTCTTTGATTGGGCTCTTCACTAAACCCAACTTCAGTCTCCAGCATGTGAGCATTTACTAATAATGGTACAGACCCCATCATTATCACTATTGCTATAAACGCCCTTTGTACTAATATAAATATAAATGTGAGTATCACAAGCTAGCACTAATCGTTTGCATGGATCATATAGAACAAGTAACTTATTAGAGCATAACAGGTCCCTAGCCTTCTTGAAAGCTGTCTCTTGAGATTTACCCCAAACCCAGTCATTACCCTGACGTAGCAACATGTGCAAAGGTTCTAACAACGTGCTCAGCCCAGGTAGAAAGTTAACAAAGTAATTGAGGAATCCCAGAAATGAATGCAGCTCCGTCACATTTTGGGGTCTAGGTGGTCTTGATGGTCTCCGTCTTGGAGTCCGTGGGCCTGATGCCATCAGCTGCGATCTTCCTCCCCAAACATTCAACCTTTGGCACCAGGAAAACACACTTGGAGTGTTTCAGCCTGAGTCCCACTCTGTCCAGGCGATGCAGGACTTCTTCCAGGTTGTGTAGGTGTTCTGTGGTGTCAGTGATCAGGATTTCACCTTGGAACACGACAGTCCTCGGGACGGATTTTAGCAAGCTCTCCATGTTCCTCTGGAATTTTGCAGCAGCCGAACGAATCCCAAAGGGGCATCGGTGGTAAATAAACAGTCCCTTGTGCATGTTAATGCACGTCGGCTTTTTCAAGGATTCAGCCAGCTCTTTAGTCACATAGGCAGAGGTCAGGTCCAACTTGGAAAATGACTTCCCGCCCTCCAGTGTTGCAAATAGGTCGTCTGCCTTCGGTAGTGGGTACTGGTCCTGTAGCGAGACTCGGTTGATTGTCACCTTGTAGTCCCCGCAAATTCGGAGATCAACGAAATCTTCCCAATCAACAAATCATTCTAAAATACCAATGGAAGCCATGGTCGCATGAAAGTTCGTATTTCTTTACTCGTCACCAGTTAGTGTGTATGAAATAATCTCACGAGGCCAAGTACTGTAAGCTGAAATTAGTATGACCTTGGTTTCTTTATTAAAACTCCAGAGTGTCTAAACAACAAGGTAGCAAGCCTTTTATACCAGCACGAGGTGTGGGTGACCCGTAGGATTCCCGCAGTCACGCCATCTGGTGGCAACTATATATAGCTACATACATAATAGTGAGTGTCCGTGGTTTCAAGATGCAGCTTGTATTTATTACAATGTAAGTTATTTGGGACTGTCAATAAGTGTCCCTTTTAGCAGGTGACTGTTTTTTGGGGTTGTCGGATTGTACAGGTTTCATTGTAATCGGCCTGGTGCTGGGAACACTGCATTTTCACCACAATGATGCTGGACTTAAAGGGTTAAATTATGAGGCCAGTTTGCACAACCTTGAGTTTAGCCGGTTATGGGGTAATTGGATTGAGGTGTTTAATTGATGAAAGGATTCAGTAGATTGAGAGAAACTATTTCCGTGGGTTGGGCAATGCAGAATACGTGGGCAGAATATTCCAATTAGAGCCAGACCATTCAGGAGGGAAATCAGAAAGCACCTTTTCACACACAGGAGAGTGGAAATCTAGAATGTTCTCCCTTTGTTGAAATGCTGCACCAAAGTTTAAAAATACGTAAAAGTTACAACACGGAAATAGGCCATTCGGCCCAACCAGTCCATGCCAGTGTTTACCCTGCACACGAGCAAATAGTCCTAATCACATTTACCCCTCCTTCAATTCCATTTCCTCCACCCACCGATCCAGTCTAATCTTGAATGCCTCAGACACTAACTCTGGAAGTGAATTCCACAGCCTCACAACTCTCTGTGAAGATGTTTCTCTTGTTCTCTCTTCTAAATCTTGAACATTTAATCTTGTATCTGTGGCCCCTCGTTCTTCACCCCTCAACCACTGGAAACAATCTGCTTCTATCTACCCTGTCCCATCCTTTCATAACTTTAAACACTTCTATCATGTCGACCCATAATCTGTAATGTTGTAATGAAAAGCTCAACCAGCAATGACTTTCTGAATGTTAGCGACGAGAACACTGACTTGTCTGACTCATGGCTCTCGGTTTTTCTGGGGCTGAGTGTTACCTGACCTGTGACCTGTGGTTAGGTACAGAGCAAAGGTCACGGTCAGTGTGATGTCACCAGTGTCTCATTAACACACAGGTCGCGTTTGTGGCTCATTACCATTAATGGCCGGTACATCATGAGCACAACTGAAAAATCCCAGCCCTATTTTAATAGCAACTCCCTCCCTTCTGAGGTGCAACGATGTTCGTGCCATAACATCTTTGACAGTAAGAACATGAGCAGCACTAATTGGAGCGCTAAACAGGCACAGCAAGATAGCACCCAATTTTCTGATGCACTGCAACTCAGGAAGTGGCCACTGATTAGGCCCTAAACCAAACTTAGGAATATCGCTCATGCCGCAATTTACTTTCCCTCAAAAACCAACAAGCAACAATAAGTACAGAAAAATAACTAGAGAGGGTGCAGAGGAGATTTACGAGGATGTTGCCTGGACTAGAGAATTTTGGCCAAGAAGAAAGATTGGATAGGCTGGGGTTGTTTTCTTTGGAACAGAGGAGGCTGAGGGGAGACATGATTGAGATGTACAAAATTATGCGTGGCTTGGATAGAGTGGATAGGATGGACATGTTTCCCTCAGCAGAGGGGTCAACAACCAGGGGGCATAGATTTAAATAATTGGGGGGCGGTTTAGAGGAGATTTGAGGGGAAATGTCTTCACCCAGAGGGTGGTGGGGGTCTGGAACTCACTGCATGAAAGGGTGGTAGAGGCAGAAGCCCTCACCACATTTAAAAAGTACTTGGATGTGCACCTGAAGTGCCGTAACCTACAGTGCTACGGACTGAGAGCTGGAAAGTGGGATTAGGCTGGATAGTTCTTGGTCGGCCAGCATGGACACAATGGGCCGAAATGGCCTCCTTCCGTGCTGTAAATTTCTATGGTTCGATGGGGCGATAAGAAAAGGGATTTTACAAACATCAGGCACTACAAAAAATTTAAGATGATCTTTCTTTTCATTTCCAATCATTTGGCTCAGAAGAAAGTGATTGCTGGTGTGTACTGCGAGCCTCAATTCAGTTCCATCCACCCCCATTCAGGAATCCTGCATCACTTGTCCCTCCTTGTACCTCTCGCGACAGACTCTGGAGTTCAGTATTCATCGTTGAAGGGATATTCTGGGTGATCGCTCCACCTACAGCAACAAAACAGGGAGTGATGGGTTAAGGTGAGGCAACAAAATCCATGCATGGCCAGGCCGGGCCCCACCAATGTCCCTGTTAGCAGATTGCACAACTGAGGCACAGAGACCATAAGCTCCTGAATGGTGGGGGGGGGGGGGGGACCGTGGGGAGGTAATCCTGCTCCTCCCAGTCCACAAGGAGTGAACCCTGAGGTGATCCTCGCCTCACTGCAGCTGTGGGAGTCCCAGGGCCTGGGAACCCCGGCAGTTACACCTGCGAAGCAGGTTAAAACCGAGGATCCAGATAAAGATGGTACAGTTGGCCTCAGTGCTAATGCAGTAGGTAGAGGGAAAATCAACTTGCTCCTGATGGTTATCCAGTGACTGCTAATGGGAAGTGTTGTTGCAGGGTGAGTCTAGGGCTGGGGTTGGACAAGATCAGCCTGAACCAGGACCACACCAAGTGGCACATCTACCCACTGAGCCATCAGGGTTCGGTGGGGTTGAACAATAATAGTTATTTTGCCTTAAACAGTTGGAGGCTGCATTAGATGTGAAAGGTTCCTGACACTGATTCCTGGTTTCACAGATGGGAAGCTTACATCAAAAGTTCCACATATCGCTGGTTTCTGTTGAGAGCACTGATCTTTTTCATTTCTTCACCCGTCAAAGAAAAGTCAAAAATCTAAGAAATGAGAGAAATCAGAGACAGTGAGGGGAACAAGAAATAAATTAAACATTATATTGGTTAAAAGTTACTGAAACTGCTGCTCCCTCTCAAATGATTCATCAGCTGCAATAGTTTGCACTGTGGCCTCACTGTGGATCTCACTCCCAATCCAACTGAAGGCTGAGGGTAATCTGATAGAGGTCTTTAAAATAATGAAAGGGTTTGCTAGGATAGATGTACAGAAGATGTTTCTACTTGTGGGGCAGTCCAAGGGGCCGTAAATATAAGATAGTCATTAATAAATCCAATGGGGAATTCAGGAGAAACTTCTTTACCCAGAGAGTGGTGAGAATGTGGAACTCGCTACCACAGGGAGTGGTTGGACGAAAAGTGTCATGTATTCAACCAGCAATGTAACCCAGGTATAATCTGACCTAAGTTGTACACTGTGAGAACAATGACCACTTGGTGGTGAACTTGTGGGAGACACTCCTAACCTGGAGCTTCATAAGAACATAAGAACATAAGAATTAGGAACAGGAGTAGGCCATCTAGCCCCTCGAGCCTGCTCCGCCATTCAAAAAGATCATGGCTGATCTGGCCGTGGACTCAGCTCCACTTACCCGCCCGCTCTCCATACCCCTTAATTCTCTTATTGGTTAAAAATTTATCTATCTGTGATTTGAATATATTCAATGAGCTAGCCTCAACTGCTTCTCTGGGCAGAAAATTCCACAGATTCACAACCCTCTGGGAGAAGAAATTCCTTCTCAACTCGGTTTTAAATTGGCTCCCCCGTATTTTGAGGCTGTGCCCCCTAGTTCTAGTCTCCCCGACTAGTGGAAACAACCTCTCTGCCTCTATCTTGTCTATCCCTTTCATTATTTTAAATGTTTCTATAAGATCACCCATCATCCTTCTGAACTCCAACGAGTAAAGACCCAGTCTACTCAATCTATCATCATAAGGTAACAATCTCATCTCCGGAATCAGCCTAGTGAATCGTCTCTGTACCCTCTCCAAAGCTAGTATCTCCTTCCTTAAGTAAGGTGACCAAAACTGCACGCAGTACTCCAGGTGCGGCCTCACCAATACCCTGTACAGTTGCAGCAGGACCTCCCTGCTTTTGTACTCCATCCCTCATGCAATGAAGGCCAACATTCCATTCGCCTTCCTGATTACCTGCTGCACCTGCAAACTAACTTTTTGGGATTCATGCACAAGGAACCAATCGTGGAGCAGTGGAGGTGTGTCCTGCTCAGTTGGAGCTGTGAGCTGTGAGAGGAGCAGCTATCAATCTGTGCTCCTGCCTGGAGAGCCCTGAGACCAGCCCAGGAAGAGAAGGAGGGAAGGGGCTTCACCACCAACTTTTACCCAGAGGGAGAGGAGGAGAACAGAAAACTTTTTAACAACTTTATCATTTCTGCAAGGAGTTGGAAAGAGGCGGAAAAACCAACAACATCCAGTGTGGAAGGAGGGAGACTCTACATCTTCTACAGGTGGGTGTGGGTGCATTTCCCAAAAAGACTTTGTTGTATCGGTGGGGGGAGGAAAGAAGACCACTGAGGGCCGGAACATCGCGGGGGGTGTGTGTGTGTGTGGAAGTGTGCGTGGGGGCCGTGCTTACAACTAGGCCCCCCCCACAATTGGAACCCCCCCCACCCCCCACATTTGCCTAGCCTGGGATAGCTGGAGCTACCAGGCTGAAGATTTTTCTCATTTACCCAATTAACATCGTTAGGAGTGTGTGCCTGGTGGCTCTAGCTACCCCAGGTGAAGACATCTTCTCCCCCCACCTGAAGACCAACCCAAAGACTGTGCTTGTGTGTTTTGCCATCTGGGGAGTGCACCTACCCACAGCTGCGAGGGGAGACCTGCCCTCGCAGTTCCCCCCCCCCTTCCCACCCCCCTCTCTCTTTCCCTGTTACTCTGATTCTCCCCTCTCTCTCTGAGAGCCCTTTTCCTCCCAAATCAATTAAAAAACAACAAACAAACAATTGAGACAACTGAGCAGAGGGAGAAAGGCCCCTCCCCAATTGCCAACTAGGGGAGAGGTACCTCATTAAGGGCTCCTCTGCTCAGTCTAATCAAACGAGGCCAATTAAGACCATTAAGGCCTGTGACTTTGGGGTGGGTGTAGCCCTTAAAGGGACCCCGTGATGGCGACCCCATCCACGCCGGTGGCAGGGCCAGCAAAGACGTATGCGCAGGTGGCAACCGCTTCCACGGCACCTCCTGCGCCACCCGCTGCCCTGCCATCTTTCAGATTAATCACCAAAAAACACGGGGTCAAGAGCTACACTCACCCCACAATGAGCATTGAGGAGTGCGTGCGGGCGATGGCTGGGGTAGTCGGCCCCTCGGCCATTGTAGCAGCCTCCAAGATGTCTGGGAAGGCCGTGTTCTTCCTGGGGTCGGAGCGGGCGGTGTCCCTGGCCCTCGAAAAGGGGCTCACGGTGGGCGGGACGTTCCTGCCGGTGGACCCTCTCGAGGCCACCGCGCAGAGGGTCATCATATCGAACGTCCCGCCCTTTGTTCCCGCTGAGCTCCTCCTCCCTCACCTACACCAACTGGGGGAGGTAAGGTCGGGGATCAACCCCATACCGCTCGGCCTCAGGGAGAGCAGCCTGCGCCACGTGTTCTCCTTCCGCCGCCAGCTCTTTGTCCGGCTGGCGCGGGAGGAGACGACCGAGGGGAACTTTAATGTGGTGCACGAGGGGACTGCCTACCGCGTCTTTTGGACGTCGGACGGCGTGCGGTGCTATGCCTGCAGGGAGGTGGGGCACGTTCGCAAGAACTGCCCCGCCTCCAAGGCCGCCAAACCACCGAAGGCGGCCAAGGCTGGCGCCGCCGCCACCCCTCCCCCTAGTTGCGTCCGCGTGCCGGGAGCCGTAGGTGCGCGGGCATCGTCGGAGGCCTTTGTTTTCAGGGCCTCCGGCGGGGGGGAGGGAGAGCGTCCGACCGGAAAGAAGGCGCGGAAGAAGGCAAAACATCAAGAGGCGGGTCCCCTCAGTGCGCCAGATAATTTGACCACCGCGCTCAGCCCAACCCCGTCACCGGCGAGCGCGGGGTGCCCCGAGCCCGTGCCCGAGCCCTTCAACAACACCACAGAGGGGCCCGGGCGCGGGCAAGAAAAGGAAAAGGGGGGGGCGGAGCGGGAGGCCTCGGCAGACATGGAGGTCTCCCTGACTCCGCGCGCCCCCAGGAACAAAAAGAGGCACCGCCCCAATGAGGCGGAGGGGGAACAACATCCCTCCGCGGAGGAGGCGGTGCCCGCTGCGTGTCCCGCGTCCCCCACCAGCGCTCCCAAATTGCGCTGCAGGCGCGAGGAGTCTGTCCCCGCGGAGGGTGAGGCAGTCGAGGCTGCCCAGCCGCTGCCTCCTGGGGATGGAGTGGAAGATCTGCCTGTCGTGGGGGGCGTGGGGCCAGCGGAAGAATGCATTGCCACCGGGCCGGGCGTCCCGGGGACTGAGGCGGGCGGGGCCGAAAAGGCCGGACCTGAGCCCGCCCAGCCAATACCCAACTTCCCCCGGGAGTCGCTCGACCCGGCAGAAAATGAAATTAATGTTTTTTATGACACTGTAGATGCTGGGCCGGGGGGTGGCAGCGGGGAGGGGGAGGAACACCCACCCTCGCCCCTTACTTTGGAGCTGGTGCACTTGGGGAGCCTGGGGATTTCCTATGGCCGGGTCTCTCCTTGTTCCCCAGTTCCTGGGGCGGAGGGGGAACCCCTTCCGCTGTCATTTCCCGACCCAGCACCATTTTTAAAAGAGCCTGTGGGGACTCCTCTGCCGACGATCCTGGGGGTGGGATCGGGGCAGTGCCAGGGCCGGTTGGAGCGGCCGGTTCATTTGCCGTACCTTGTGCGGTCGATGGGCCGGCTGCTGGCGGCCACCTCCCGGAGGAGGACGGGGACTCGGTGGGGGACGCGGGTGAAGACCAAGAGACCACCGCCAGCGAGGCGGTGGATCTGCTCGCGGCCGCCGCCGAGACCATCCTCATTCCTGCAAGGGAACTCCAGGACTTTTTGGCCCAGAGCCGGGGTCGCTGCAACCAAGCCCGACTGGCCCTGGAAAAATGGTCCGAGCCAGAGCTGATCAAGGGGTCCGTCCGCGCCGCCGTCAAAACCTTGGCCGCGGGCGGGCCTTTGACAAAGGCGCAACACCTTGAGCTGCGCGAGCTCGAGGGACTCCTCGCTGGGCTGCGGAGGGAGCGGAGTTCAACAAAAGACTCCACTCCCTCCCCCACAATAGGTTAAGGTAGAGGTTGCACTATGCTTTTGCCATGAAGATAACCATAGCCAGCCTCAACATCAACGGCGGCAGAGGGGCACGCCGTAGATTTGACAATTTTTCGCTCCTGCGGGAGGGGAAATATGTGGTGTGCTTCCTGCAAGAAACCCACACCGTTCCGGGAGACGAAGCCACGTGGCTCCTGGAATGGCAAGGAGAGGTCCGCATGAGCCACCTCACTACCACTTCTTGTGGGGTGGCCATCTTGCTGGGCCCGCATTTTCAGCCGGAGATCTTGGGGGTCGAGGAGCCAGTGCCAGGCCGCTTGCTGCACGTAACGGTTCGCCTGGGGGACGTGCCGCTCCATCTCGTGAACGTGTACGCCCCTCAGCCCGGCCCGCAGCAAACGCGCTTCTTTGAAGAGGTGTCCGCTCTTCTTGGCTCCGTCGACGTCGGCGACTGCATTGTCCTCGGGGGGGATTTTAACTGCACCCTCGAGGCGAGGGACCGCTCCAGTGCCCCGCAGAGCATGACGGTGATGGAGAAGTTGAGGGACCTGGTCGGGTCCTTCGACTTGGTGGAGGTCTGGCGAAATCTCCACCCCGACTCCAGCGCCTTTACTTGGGTGAGGCCTGGAGTTGGATGGTCTAGAGTCGACCGCCTTTACGTGTCTCGGGCATACGTTTCCTGCGTCCCGGCGGCCTCCATGTGGCCGGTGCTGTGTTCGGACCACCACCTGGTGTGGGCGGAGCTCGCTTCGCTCCGCGCGAGGACGGGGTCAGCGTACTGGCATTTTAACAACCAGCTGCTGGAGGACGTGCGGTTCCAGGACTCGTTCCGTCGATTCTGGTCCGACTGGAGAAGGAAGCAGGGGGGCTTCCCCTCCTTGAGGCTATGGTGGGACGTGGGCAAGGCTCACGTCCGCGTCTTCTGTCAAGAGTACGCGAGGGGGTCGACCAAGAGGCGGGCGGCCAGAGTCAGGCGCCTAGAAAAAGAGGTGCTCGACCTGGAAGCCCGTCTCGGTCAAGTCGTCCAGGACCCGGCCCTGCGGACGGTGTACGAAGCGAAGAGGGCCGCGCTGAAGGACCTGCAGCTCGTCGGGTCCCGAGGCGCGTTCGTGAGGTCGCGGATCCGGTTCCTGCGGGATCTGGACCGCGGCTCCCCCTTCTTCTACTCGCTGGAAAAAAGGCAGTGTCCGTAAGCAGCTCTTGGCGCTGCTGGCCGACGACGGCTCTCTCGTCTCGGATCCGGAGGGCGTCAACAACAGGGCCCGTGAATATTACGGGGCTCTGTTCTCTCCGGATCCGTCCAGCGAGGAAGCGCGTAGAGTTTTGTGGGAGGACCTGCCGAAGGTCAGCCCGGAGGGCGCCGAAAATCTGGAAGCTCCGCTAAGCCTGGCGGAGCTGACCGGTGCCCTCGCCCGGCTCTCGAGGGGAAAATCCCCGGGGCTGGACGGGCTGACCGTGGAGTTCCACAGGGCGTTCTGGGACGTCCTGGGGAGCGACTACGCGCGGGTCCTGGGGGAAAGTCTGGCGACCGGGGAGATGCCCCTCTCTTGGCGCAGGGCAGTCATCGTCCTGCTGCCTAAGAAGGGCGATCTCCGCCTCCTTAAGAACTGGTGCCCGGTCTCCCTCCTCAGCACGGACTACAAAATCTTCGCCAGGGTGATGTCTGCTCGCCTTGGTGCCGTGCTGGACCACATGATCCACCCCGACCAGTCCTACACGGTCCCGGGCCGGACAATCCACGATAACATCCATCTGGTCCGGGACCTCATCCATTGTTCCCAGGAGGCTGGTCTGTCGGTCGCCTTCCTATCCCTCGACCAAGAGAAGGCGTTCGACAGGGTGGATCACGACTATCTGCTCGGAACTCTGCGTGCTTTCGGGTTCGGGACGCATTTCGTCGCCCGGATCCGACTTTTGTACGCCGCCGCGGAGTGTCTGATTAAGGTTAACGGGTCCTTGACGGCGCCCCTTCGCTTTAGGAGAGGGGTGCGCCAGGGATGCCCCATGTCCGGCCAGTTATACGCCGTTTGCGTGGAGCCTTTCCTGCGCCTCTTGCGGACGAGGTTGACGGGACTGGCTCTGCAAGGGCCGGGCGTGGAGGTCGTCCTCTCGGCTTACGCCGATGACGTGCTCCTCGCGATAGAGGATCCCGCTGACCTGCGGAGGATGCGTGAGTGCCAGGAGATTTACTCGGCCGCGTCCTCCGCCAGGATCAACTGGGAGAAATGTTCCGGACTCCTGGTGGGTCAGTGGCGGGTGGACTCCCTGCCGGAGGAGCTCAGACCTTTAGCCTGGAGCACGACCCATCTCCTCTATCTGGGAGTCTACCTTAGCCCCGACGAGGGAGCCTGGCCGGAGAACTGGCAGGAGCTGGAGGCCAAGGTCGCCGCTCGCCTAGGGCGCTGGACAGGACTGCTCCGAGTGCTGTCCTACAGGGGTCGAGCGCTAGTCATAAACCAGCTGGTGGCCGCAATGCTGTGGTACCGGCTGGTCACTTTGACCCCTCCCCCTGCGTTTGTCGCCAAGATACAGAAGAAGCTGGTGGACTTCTTCTGGAACAACAGGAAGCACTGGGTCTCTGCCGCGGTCTTGAGTCTCCCGCTTGAGGAGGGCGGTCAGTCGTTGGTGTGCGTCAGCGCCCAGCTCGCGACTTTCCGTCTTCAGACCCTGCAGAGATACCTTTACGTCGAGCCCCCTCCTAGGTGGTGTGCTCTGGCGAGGTATTTCTTCCGCCAGCAGCGCGACCTCAATTATGACACGCAGCTCCTGTTTGTGAACTTGGGGGGTGCCAGGACCGCCCTCCGGGAGCTGCCTGTCTTTTACAGGGAACTCATCAGGGTCTGGAACAAAGTCTCCACCAAGCGCAGCTCTCCGCCGGCTGGAGTGGCGGCCGTCCTGCAGGAGCCGCTGCTCGGGAATCCGTACCTCCACGGCCGAGGTTTTATGTGGCGGTCGGACGAGAGGGCTGTGGCTGGTGAGGTGACCAGGGTCAGCGACCTGCTCGATGGCGGAGGAGCGGGTTGGATGGCGCCAGACACGCTGGCGCGGCGCCTAAATTCTGCCAACGTCCGCCACGCGGCCGATGCCATCGAGTCGCTAAAAACAGCTCTGGGCCCTGACTCCGTTAGGTGCATCGAGGAGGCTCAAGCACGTGGGGAGATCCCGTCCGAACTGACCCCCGTCCGGACGGAATTCCTCATTGGCGCCAAACCCCGGAACCTCCCTCGGGGGCCGGCGCCTCACAACTTGAGCCGCCTCGGGGAAATCCCCTCCGTGCCTTTCAGTTCCGCGCGGAGGGGTTTCCTGTACGGGCTGCTCCTGCACACCCTCAACTTTGCCATCCTCGCCGGCCGTCCGGACACGCCATGGCGTACCATCTTGCCGTCCGGAGGAGGCGGGGGTCCCCGATGGAGGGCACTCTACGCAGGGGTCCTCCCACTATTCATCGGGGACTTGGCCTGGAGGGTGGTGCACGGAGCAGTGCCGTGCAACAAATTTTTAAGCCGGTTCACGGACTCCCAGGCCGCCTGCAATTTCTGCGGTCTGGAGGAGTCCGTGTTCCATGTTTTTATTGAGTGCACAAGGTTGCAGCCCCTGTTCCATTATTTGAAGGGGCTGCTCCTGAAATTCTGGCTGCACTTCAGTCCCACTCTCCTGATCTTTGGGCACCCTGTGCGGAGGGGAGCGGGTAGGTCCGAGGGCCTCCTCGTAGGACTGCTCCTGGGCACGGCCAAGGATGCCATCAGCCGGTCCAGGCAGCGGGCGGTCGAGGGGGTCGTTCAACCTGACTGCCTGCCTCTCTTCCGCTCTTACATCCGGTCCAGGGTGTCCTTGGAGATGGAGCACGCGGTGTCCACCGGTACGCTCGCGGCCTTCCGCGAGAGGTGGGCACCGGAGGGACTGGAGTGCATCATCACGCCCGGCAACCAAATTTTAATTTGATTTTACGTTTTAAAGTTTAATTTGTTTTCATTGCCGGTGGTTTTAGTGTCCCCCTCCCCTTTTATAGGGGGCACTGGAAAAATTTGATTTTAGCGCCTCCCAAAAAAAAAAAAAAAAGGGGGCCTTGAAAATGTCTGCTGTGTCACCCAGGTCGGGTGGCATGGTTTTAATGTTTATGTTTTTGCAGGTAAACTCAAAAGAGTTTCATGCACAAGGACCCCCAGGTCCCTCTGCACCGCAGCATGTTGTAATTTCTCCCCATTCAAATAATATTCCCTTTTACTGTTTTTTTTTCCAAGGTGGATGACCTCACATTTTCCGACATTGTATTCCATCTGCCAAACCTTAGCCCATTCGCTTAACCTGTCTAAATCTCTTTGCAACCTCTCTGTGTCCTCTACACAACCCACTTCCCCACTAATCTTTGTGTCATCTGCAAATTTTGTTACACTACACTCTGTCCCCTCCTCCAGGTCATCTATGTATATTGTGAACAGTTGTGGTCCCAGCACCGATCCCTGTGGCACACCACTAACCACCGATTTCCAACCAGAAAAGGACCCATTTATCCCAATTCTCTGCTTTCTGTTAGCCAGCCAATTCTCTATCCATGCTAATATATTTCTGCTGACTCCGCGTACCTTTATCTTCTGCAGTAACCTTTTGTATGGCACCTTATCGAATGCCTTTTGGAAATCTAAATACACCACATCCATCGGTACACCTCTATCCACCATGCTCGTTATATCTTCAAAGAATTCCAGTAAATTAGTTCAACATGATTTCCCCTTCATGAATCCATGTTGCGTCTGCTTGATTGCACTATTCCTATCCAGATGTCCCGCTATTTCTGCCTTAATGATAGCTTCAAGCATTTTCCCCACTACAGATGTTAAACTAATCTGCCTTTTGTCTGCCCTCTTTTTTAAACAGAGGCATTACATTAGCTGCTTTCCAATCCGCTGGTACCTCCCCAGAGTCCAGAGAATTTTTGTAGATTATAACCAATGCATCTGCTATAACTTCTGCCATCCCTTGTAATACCCTGGGATGCATTTCATCAGGACCAGGGAACTTATCTACGTTGAGTCCCATTAGCCTGTCCAGCACTACCTCCCTAGTGATAGTGATTGTCTCAAGGCCCTCCCTTCCCACATTCCCGTGACCAGCAATTTTTGGCATGGTTTTTGTGTCTTCCACTGTGAAGACCGAAGCAAAAGAATTGTTTAAGGTCTCAGCCATTTTCACATTTCCCATTACTAAATCCCCCTTCTCATCTTCTAAAGGACCAACATTTACTTTAGTCACTCTTTTTCGTTTTATATATCGTTAAAAGCTTTTTACCTGTTTTTATGTTTTGCGCAAGTTTATTTTCGTAATCTATCTTTCCTTTCTTTATTACTTTCTTAGTCATACTTTGCTGTCGTTTAAAATTTTCCCAATCTTCGAATTTCCCACTAACCTTGGCCACCTTATATGCATTGGTTTTTAATTTGATACTCTCCTTTATTTCCTTGGTTATCCATGGCTGGTTTTCCCTTCTGTTACCGCCCTTCTTTTTCACTGGAATATATTTTTGTTGCGCACTATGAAAGAGCTCCTTAAAAGTCCTCCACTGTTCCTCAATTGTGCCACCATTTAGTCTACGTTCCCAGTCTACTTTAGCTAACTCTGCCCTCATCTCACTGTAGTCCCCTTTGTTTAAGCATAGTATGCTCGTTTGAGATACTACTTCCTCAACCTCAATCTGTATTACAAATTCAACCATACTTTAATCACTCATTCCGAGAGGATCTTTTACTAGGAGATCGTTTATTATTCCTGTCTCATTACACAGGACTAGATCTAAGATAGCTTGCTCCCTTGTCGGTTTTGTAACATACTGTTCTAAGAAACAATCCCGTATGCACTCTATGAATTCCTCCTCCAGGCTACCCCATGCGATTTGATTTGACCAATCGATATGTAGGTTAAAATCCCCCATGATTACTGCCATTCCTTTTTCACATGCCTCTATTATTCCCTTGATTATTGTCCACCCCACCATGAAGTTATTATTTGGGGGCCTATAAACTACGCCCACCATTGACTTTTTCCCCTTACTATCTCTAATCTCCACCCACAATGATTCAACATTTTGTTCATTAGAGCCAATATCATCTCTCACAACTGCCCTGATATCATCCTTTATTAACAGAGCTACCCCACCTCCTTTCCCTTCTTGTCTATCCTTCCGAATTGTCAGATACCCCTGTATGTTTAATTCCCAGTCTTGGCCACCCTGAAACCACGTTTCTGTAATGGCCACCAAATCATACCCATTTGTAATGATTTGTGCCGTCAACTCATTTACTTTATTTTGAATGCTGCGTGCGTTTAGGTAGAGTGTTTTAATACTAGCTTTTAAACCATGATTTTTAGTTTTGACCCCTCCTGCAGCCCCTTTATCTTCATACATATTGTCCTTTCCTATCACCTTGTGGTTTACACTTACCCCAGGGCTACTCTGCTCTGTTGCCTCCTGCCTTTTGCATTCAGATATAAAAGGGGAGGCTCCACCCACTTCCTGCACTTGAGTACGAAGGAATAAAGGACAGGTCACAGACTGACCTTCTCTCAAGCCTGGGCCTCGTGTGCATTTATACTGTATAGTAAGGACATATCAATGGTGACGAGAAATTGGGATTTAAACCACGCGAGCATGGCCACTAGCAGAACAGACGAGAGGTACTGTGTTAAGGAATGGTTGGGACAGAGATTCAACATTGTTAAAGCAGCACACAGTTCTCCAGGCAGACAAGGGCAATCGGGCATGCCCCAACATGTAGTCGAACCCAGAGGGGGAGTTCGACAGAGACAATGGCAAGCTGAACGGCGATTCACGCCATTGCAAGGGACACTGCGGCCAATAATGGGGCCATCAACACCTGTTAATGGTGCACTCAAGGACAATAACAGGGGCAGTCAGGGACGATCAACTGGCAAGAGACCTTTTGTTTCCAACAGCAGCTCATGTTGGAGGCATGGAGGCACACACTCAGCCGGAGTTTGCAGAGATGAGCAAAATACCTGCAGAAATTGGAGAAATGAACGCTGGGGGAAATCGCTGGAAGATGAAGTTCAGCGAGTTCATGTGGAGCACGTATACAGTTCATACACCAGGACGCCACCGATAATGATGAAAGTGCTCCTCAATAGCATCCCAATATCAATGGAGCTAGTCACGGGGGCCAGCCAGTCCCTGATGGGTATCAAACAGTTTGAAAAGTTGTGGGCGTCCAAGGCCAGGAGGCCAAAATTATCGGCGATTGACGCACAGCTACGGACATACACAAAGGAGATCATTCTTGTGCTAGGCAGCGCCACGGTAGTCGTGACCCACAAAGATTCGGAGAACAGGTTGCCACTCTGGGTTGTCCCGGGGGATGGTCCCGCACTACTGGGGAGGAGTTGGCTTGCTGTCATGAACTGGAAATGGGGCGATGTCAATGCAATTTCCTCTGTGGAGCGAGTATCATGCTCACAGATCCTGGACAAATTTGACTCATTATTTCACTTTCATGGGGGCCAAGGTAGTGATTCACATAAACCCGGACGCCAGGCCAGTACACCACAAGGCCAGGGTGATGCCGTACGTGATGCTGGAAAAGATAGAAGGCAATTTGGACTGCCTACTGAGGGAAGGCATCACCTCGTCAGTCGAATTCAGTGACTGGGCGAGCCCAATTGTGCCGGTGCTCAAGGCGGATGGGTCGGTCAGGATATGTGGTGATTACAAGGCCACCATCAAGCGACGCAATCCGGTGGCAAACTTTTTTCAAAATTGGACCTGACCTCAGCTTACATGACCCAGAAGCTGGCGAATGAGTCGAAGAAGCTGACCACCATCACGACACACAAGGGGTTGTTTGAGTACAACAGATGTCCGTTCGGGATTCGCTCGGCCGCCGCGATCTTCCAACGAAATATGGACAGCCTCCTCAAGTCGATTCCAGAGATGGTGGTTTTTCAGGACGACATCCTCATCACGGGTTACGATACTGAAGAACACCTCCACAACCTGGAGGAGGTGCTACGCAGACTGGACCGGGTAGAGCTGCGACTGAAAAAGGCGAAGTGCGTCTTCCTAGCTCCAGAGGTAGAATTCCCGGGGATGAGGGTAGCAGCAGACGGGATCAGCCCTACTGCGTCCAAGACAGAAGCGATCCACAGAGCACCCAGACCCCGTAACACGACGGAGCTGCGTTCGTTCCTGGGGCTCCTGAACTATTTTGGTAACTTTCATCTCAAATTAAGCACGCTGCTAGAGCCGCTACACATGCTCCTTCGCAAACGTCGCGAATGGGTCTGGGGGGACAGCCAGGAAAGGGCTTTTAATAGAGCACGCAATTTGTTATGTTCCAACAATCTGTTAACGCTATATGACCCATGTAAGAAACTTGTGTTAACGTGCGATGCGTCATCCTATGGTGTTCGGTGTGTGTTGCAGCATGTCAATGCCAAGGATCAGTTACAGCCGGTAGCTTATGCCTCCAGAAGTCTGTCCCAGGCAGAAAGGGGCTACGGGACGATAGAAAAGGATGCGCTCGCATGTGTATATGCGGTAAAGAAAATGCACCAGTACCAGTTTGGTAGGAAATTTGACCTGGAGACAGATCACAAACCTCTAACGTCCCTTTTGGCCGACAACTAGGCCATAAATGCAAACGCATCGGCCCGCATACAGAGGTGGGCACTCACGCAATTCGGCACAGACCGGGCACCGAAAACTGTGCCGATGCACTCAGCAGGCTCCCGCTAGCTGCCACTGAGGGGGCTACCGAGCATGCTGCTGAGATGGTCAAGGCTGTTGAAGCTTTCGGAAGCGAAGGCTCACCTGTGACAGCCCGTCAGATTCAAGTCTGGACAAATAGAGACATGCTATTGTCTCTAGTCAAGAAATGTGTCCTGAATGGGGACTGGGCAGCCACGTACAGGGCATGCCCTGAGGAATTTAAACCATTTCACAGGCGCAGGGATGAACTCTCGATTCAGGCCGATTGCCTACTGTGGGGAAACCGCGTAGTCATGCCCCCGGATGGGCAGAGCGGTGTTCATCAGAGAACTCCACAATGAGCACCCGGGCATTGTCATAATGAAGGCAATTGCCAGGTCACACGTTTGGTGGCCAGGGATAGACGCAGATCTGGAACTTTGTGTTCGCAGGTGCAACACAAGTGCCCAGCTGGGCAATGCGCCCAGGGAAGCCCCCCTTAGCCTCTGGCCATGGTCCGCCAAGCCTTGGTCACGCATCTGTGTGGACTACGCAGGTCCTTTCATGGGAAAAATGTTTTTGGTTGTAGTAGACGCCTACTCCAAATGGATCGAGTGTGACATTTTAAATTCAAGCACATCCTCTGCCACGGTCGAAAGTCTACAGGCAATGTTCGCCGCCCACGGTCTACCGGACATCTTGGTCAGCGACAATGGCCCGTGCTTCACAAACACTGAATTCCAGGACTTCATGGCAGGCAATGGAATTAACCATGTCAGAATGGCACCGTTCAAGCCGGCCTCAAACGGCCAGGCAGAACGAGCAGTGCAGGTAATCAAACAGGGGATGCTCAGAATCCAAGGGGGTTCCCTACAAAGCCGCTTATCACGCTTCCTGTTGGCCTACAGATCCCGACCACAGTCGCTCACAGGGGTTCCACCCGCAGAGTTGCTAATGAAAAGGATGCTCAAAATCCGGTTATCCCTTATACACCCCACCATGAAAGAAATTGACGAGAGCAGGCACCAGTCACAATATGACTACCATGACAGGAATGCGAGGGCGCGATGTATTGATGTAAACGACCCTGTTTTTGTCCTCAACTACGCTGCAGGGCCCAAATGGCTCGCAGGCACTGTGATTGCCAAAGAGGAAAATAGGATTCTGGTAGTGAAACTTACCAATGGACAAATCTGCTGCAAACATGTGGATCAAACAAAAAGGAGGTTCAGCAACCCCATAGAAGAAGCAGAGGAAGAACACAATATAGAGTTCACTCCTCCACAGGTGACCGAACACAGGGACCAAAGGGAGGAGAGCCCAGTCACTGTGGGCAGTCCGGATAGGCCTGAGGCAGCGCAAACAGCAGACACTCAGGCCAGCACCCAACAACCGGAGCCCCAACTCAGGCACTCTACAGAGAGCGTAAACCACCAGAGAGACTCAACCTGTGATCCCAATAAGACTTTTGGGGGGGAGGTGATGTCATGTATTCAACTAGCAATATAACCCATGTATAATCTGACCTAATTGTGCACTGTGAGAACAATGACCACTAGGTGGTGAACTTGTGGGAGACACTCCTAACCTGGATCTTCAGATATAAAAGTGGAGGCTCCACCCACTTCCTGCACTTGAGTGCTAAGGAATAAAGGACAGGTCACAGACTGACCTTCTCTCAAGCATGGGCCTCGTGTGCATTTATAGTGTATATTAAGAACGTATCAAAAAGCATCGATGAATTTAAGGGGAAACTAGACAAGTGCACGAGGGAGAAAGGAGGAAGGTTATGTTGCAAGGGTCAGATAGAGACAGGTGGAAGGAAGCTCGTGTGGAGCAGAACCAGTGGAATGGATCGTATCAAAACCTGGTTAGGCCGCAGCTGGAGTACTGTGTGCAGTTCTGGTCACCACATAACAGGAAAGATGTGGTTGCACTAGAGAGGGTACAGAGGAGGTTTACGAGGATGTTGCCTGAACTGGAGAATTTTACCTTTGAGGAAAGATTGGTTAGGCTGGGTTTGTTTATTTTGGAACAGAGGAGGCCTCAAGTGAGACCTTAATGAGGTGTATAAAATTATGAGGGGCCTGGATAGAGTGGATAGGAAGGACTCATTACCCTTAGCAGCGAGGTCAATAACCAGGGGCATAAATTTAAAGTAATTGGTAGAAGGATTAGAGGGGATTTGGGGAGAATTTTTTTCACCCAGAGGGCGGTGGGGGTCTGGAACTCACTGCCTGAATGGGTGGTGGAGGCAGGAACCCTCATCCTATGGATATGCACTTGAAGTGCCATAAGCTGGGCCAAGAGCTGGAAAGTAGGATTATACCAGATAGCTCTTGGTCGGCCGGCACAGACACGATGGGCCGAATGGCTTCCTTCCGTGCTGTAAATTTCTATGTAATTCTATATAATAGAACACATTTAAGCAAAACATTACCTCAATGTAAAATACATTTAAACAAATTGGTACCTCAGTGCAAAATAACTTTAAACTACACTTTACCTCAAAGTTCTGTTTGATGCGTTCTGGGTTAAAACTTTTTGGAATGACGACTATGTTACGCTGAAGCTGGTAACGCAGAGCCACCTGGGCACTTGTCTTCTTGTACTTTGCTGCCACAGAGTTTAGGACAGGGTCATCCAGCAAAGAGGGAATCTCGATGTTCACCCTGCAAACACAGACAAGCACCATGTAATTTGCAAAAAGCCCCCTTCCGATTGTGCCTCCGGAGAGCACCACCTTTGTTGGGTACAGTCCCATAGGTACCGGACACTCTCTGGTACCTTGTCCCATTGCCATTCTACAGGGCAGTTTTCCACACTGTCGGGTAGATGCCAGTGTTGTAGCTGTACTGGAACAGCTTGGCTAGAGGCGTGGCTAGTTCTGGAGCACAAGTCTTCAGCACAACAGCCGGGATGTTGTCGGGGCCCATAGCCTTTGCTGTATCCAGTGCGCTCAGCCGCTTCCTGATATCACGTAGAGTGAATCGAATTGGCTGAAAACTGGCTTCTGTGATGATGGGGACATCAGGAGGAGGCCGAGATGTATCATCCACTCAGTAATTCTGGCTGAAAATGGTTTAAAACACTTCAGCCTTGTCTTTTGCACTTGCGTGCTGGGCTCCGCCATCATTGAGGATGGGGATATTCAGGGAGCTGTGTTTAATTGTCCACCACCATTCACAACTAGATGTGGCAGGACTGTCGAGCTTTGATCTGATCTGTTGATTGTGGGATCACTTAGCTCTGTCTGTAGTATGTTGTTTCCGCTGTTTGGAATGTATGTAGTCCCGTGTTGCAGCTTCCCCAGGTTGGCACCTCATTTTCAGGTACACCTGGTGCTGCTCCTGGCATGCTCTCTACACTCCTCATTGAACCAGGGTTGGTCCCCAGGCCTGATGGTAATGGTAGAGTGAGGGATATACCGGGCCACGAGGTTACAGATTGTGGTGGAATACAATTCTGCTGCTGATGATGGCCCACAGCGCCTCATGGATGCCCAGTTTTGAGCTGCTAGATCTGTTCTGAATCTATCCCATTTAGCACGGTGGTCGTGCCATACAACACGATGGAGTGTCCTCAGTGTGAAGACGGGACATCGTCTCCACAATGACTGTGCGGTGGTCACTGCTACCAATGCTGTCATGGACAGATGCATCTGCGACAGGTAGATTGGTGAGGATAAGGTCAAGTAGGTTTTTCCCTCGTGTTGGTTCTCTCACCACCTGCTGCAGGCCCTGTCTGGGGGCGATGTGCTGTGTTTTAAGTTGGCCCTCCATTCTGATGCAAAGCTGTAATACAAGTAAGTCAGTGGACGTGAAAAAAAGAAGGATTTTCACTTGTATAACGTCTTTGGTGATCTGAGGACATCCCAACGCGTTTTACAGCCCATGAAGTATTTTTGAAGTGTAGTCACTGTTGTAATGTAGGAAATGCAGCAGCCACAGCAAGTTCCCGTAAACACAGCAATGAGATAAATGAACAGGTCATTTGTTTTAGTGATGTTGATTGTGGGATAAATGTTGGGCTGGACACCAGGGAAAACATCCCTGCTCTTTTTTAAATTAGTGATATGGGATCTTTAATGTCCACTTGAGAGGGTAGATGAGGCCTCGGTTTAAGATCTCATGTGAAAGACGGCACCTCCGACAGTGCAGCACTCCTTCAATACTGCACTGAAGTGTCAGCATGGATTATGTGCTCAAGTCTCTGGAGTGGGGCCTTAACCCATAACTTTCTGACTGAGGGGCATGAGTGCTGCCCACAGGGGAACGCCTGACACCCGATTACTATGAAGATAGGAGTAACTGTGCTATTACAATTAACCTCAGTGCCCCTGGCTACTGAAGGAGAATAATCTGTCAAGATTCCTGGCCCAGATTGTACTGCACATCTATGGCATCACATCAGGCAAGAATTGTGTCTATGGAGGTAAAGCGATGTCGCTGAGAGAGGTAAATTGCCCAATCCCAAAGCTGCAGACATTTTTATTCTGTCCGTAGCAACAAGATTTGAACATTGCTGAGCTGTGACCTGCTCAGCAATGCAAAGGTCGAGAGTTAGAATGTTAACCTCACTAAGGTGGGCTTAGATTAGCTGAGCTGGGGAGAGGTTTGGGCTTACCCAGCTTTTCAGCAATTGCTGCTGGTCACGGACTCTACCCTGCAGAGCGATGGGGGGTGAATTTACAACCCAACAACCCAGCTTAGGATAGAGATCCACGTGAAGGTATCTGATCTCAACCACTGCACCATCTCAGGCACAATGTCTGACCGCGACACACATGAAGAATGGTCAGTTGGGTGAGAAGCCCATGGAACATACCCCAACAGGGAGTGAGCACTCAGAGAGGGGAAGCAAGTCACCAAACTGCTTACCAGAGGGAGTCACGACAGGTTCCCAGGGGGCTGTAGCCCACGATGACAATGCCATGGGAGTCACAAAATTCATTTAACTTAGTCTGAATAAAGTACGGGTGGCATTCGACCTGAGCAGAAAAAGACAAAAAGAAAAAGCCTTTTGTAATTAAGAGCAGTGGATGCAGTTATTGGCCTGGCATTATTCTGTGTAAATGGCACTCAGTATAAAGGGTCTCAGTCTGGTTCAATGGGGGGAGTCGGGGGCGGGGGGGAGTCGGGGGGAGTTGGGGGCAGATGGAGTGGGGGGTAGGGAAAGTCGGGGGGAGGGGAAGTCGGGGGCGGAGGGAGTCAGGGGTGGGGGAGAGTCGGGGGTGGGGGGAGTCTGGTCGGGGAGAGTTGGGGGCAGAGGGGGAATGTCAGGAGAGGGGGGAGTCAGGGGCGGGGCGGGCTGGAGGGAATTAAGGGCAGGGGGTTGTTGGGGGAGGGGGGGGAATCGGGAGCCAGGGGGAGTCGGGGGCCGGAGGAGAGTCGGGGGCAGGAGGGAGTCGGGGGCAGGGGGCTGTCGGGGCGGGGAAATCGGGGGCAGGGGGGTTGTTGGGGAAGGGAGGGTAGTCGGGGGCGGGGGTAGTTGGGGGCGGGGAGAGTCGGGGGCGGGGAGAGTTGGGGCGGAGGGGGAGTGTTATCAGAGGTGGGTGTCGGGGGCGGGGGGAGCCGGGGCTGGAGGGGAAGTGTCCAGAGCGGGGGGGCGGGGAGGGAGTCAGGGGCAGGGGACGGGGGCAGGAGGGCCTCGGGGGCAGGGGGTTGTCGGGTGCGGGGGGAGAGTCGGGGGCAGGGGGAGAGTCGGGGGCAGGGGGAGAGTCAGGAGAGGATGACTTGGGGGCGGGGGGAGTCATGGACATGGGGAGTCGGGGGAGAGTTGGGGGAGGAGGGGGAGTGTCGGGGGCGGAGGGGGAGTGTCGGGAGAGGGTGGTGTCGGGGGTGGTGGGAGTCGGGGCCAGAGAGGGAGTGTCTGGAGACGGGGGAGTCAGGGGCTGGATGGGCAGGAGGGAGTCGGGAGCAGGGGGTTGTCGGGGGCGGGGGGGAGAGTCCGGGGCGGGGGGAGAGTTGGGGGGAAGAGGGGAGTGTCAGGAGAGGTGGAGTCAGGGTGGGGGAGTCAGGGAATTGGGATGGGACAGTAGTTAGCAAGGACAGAAGGGTTAAGGGTGGATTTTTTGAGGAGGGGGTGATGGTGGCAGACTTGAGGGGGCGGGGGAACAGTACCTGAGGAGAGAGAACCGTTAACAATATCAGCTAACATGGGGGCCAGGAAGGGAAGTTGGGTGGTCAGCAGTTTGGTCGGAATAGGGTCAAAAGAGGAGACGGGCTCATGGACAGGACGAGCGTATAGAGCACACGAGGGAATATTGGAGAGAATGTAGAGAAAGATGCAAGTTCAGGGCGAGTGCAAGTGGGAACCTGAGGGGAAGTTTGTCCCTGTGGACTAGGGGACTGGAGGGAAGCAGCAGAGTTAGCTGATCGACAAAGGGCCAGAAATTAGTTTTTTTCGCCAAAAATACCGCTTTCACTCCGCTATCACTGCAAGGCCTAAACTTCAGGCTTCAATTCACGCAACGGTAAAAATCGGCATTGCACGAGGAATTGTGGCGCAAACCACTAATTTTCTGCAACTTTACTCCGAGGCCGCTGTGAGAGAGGCCTTGGGAGTGGGGAAAAAACCAAAAAATACATTGCTAAAAAAAAATCACAAAACGTTCACAAGACACATAACTAGCGAATCGCTGCAAAAGAATTAAAAAATAAGAACTTTAACTAACCGTTTTTGCAGGTCTTCATACTCACTGCTGTTCTAGGGGCTGCAACGCAGCTTTTTACCTGGCGGTTTTTTTCATCCTAAATACGGGTGCGCTGTGAGCCAAATTGTTGGCGAAAGCGATATTTCGAGTCTTGCATGGTGGCGGTCCGCTCCCCAGCGATATTTAAAAACCACCGCCGCAAGACTTCTCCAAAAATATCGCCAAAAAAACGGGTGCAAGTTTGGCGAATTTTTAGCCCAAATTTCGTGTCCATGAATTCCTCACACTTGTTGTTGGGGATGAGGATGGAGGAGGCAGGGAAGAGGGGTTTAAGGTAACGGTTTGTAGTGGAGAAAAAAATCTGGGGGTTATTTTTGCACTCCAGAATGATCCTGGAATAGTGAGCTGTTTTGGCAGAGAAGAGTAGGACCCGATAGTGCTTTCTGTGGTCTAGCCAGATCTGGTGATGAATAGCTAAAGAAGTTATCTGCCATAAACGTTCAAGTCTATGTCCCTTTGACTTAAGTGAGCGGAGATGAGGGCATTACAAGGGGGAGTGAACGGGATGAGAGAGAATAATAATTTTAATGAGGACTAGGAGGGTGTGATTGAGCAGATTGGTAGCTGTAGATGTACATGGTGAATGTCAGGACAAAGACTAGACGGTTGGGAATTTTAAAGTGTAATTGTAAGTGACTTGGGTGAGAGTTTTTTCAGGGGCAGACCTAGAAGGAAGTGACGTTATTGACATAATGGGAGTAGAGAGGTGACATGAGACGGCAAGGTCAACGATGTGGCCGTTAATCTGGGTAGGGGAGTTTATATCGAGGGAGAGATTAAGAGAGGATAGGAGGGCAGTGAACTCAGAGGAGACAGGGTCTGATGAGTTGCGATTCAGGTTGAAATCACCAAGGATGAGAAGTCGCTCGGTGCAGAAGCTGAGGGAAGAAAGCAGTGCAGATATCTCAGTGAGAATATTGGCATGGAAGTTTTGTGGGCAGTAGAGAACGAGGAATTTAAATAGTGGCGAGAGGGATGGAACAAGGTGAGATGCTCAAAGGAGGAGAAGGTACCGGAGGAGCAGGGGACAGACCAAGGTGTGATTTGCTGATAAAGGGCCGCACTGCTACTGGTGGGACATGTGGTGGAATGTATGGCCAAGCGGAGAGGCTTCCTTTAGAATGAAGGTGTCACTCCATCTGCTGCAATAAGTAGGACCACCACATGACACTACATGTTGTAAATGGACAGTACCTGGTTTACTGCTGGCTTGTACTTCAGGCCTGGTTTGTTCAGGATCTGCTCCAACTGTCTGCGATTGAAATTTGACACACCAATCGACTTCACCAAACCAGCATCTTTACACATTTCCATGGCCTAGCAAATAAAAATGCTTGTACTAAAGCAAAATATTATGGATGCTAGAAATCTGAAATCAAACCTGAAACATTAACTGTTTCCTTCGCCACTGATGCTGCCTGACCTGCTGAGCATTTCCAGTTTTTATATTAAATAAAAATCCTTTTCACTTTCATTCTAATGACCATCTCCAACAAGCGAGAGTCTAACCATCTCCCCCCTTGACATTCAACAGCATTACCATCGTTGAATCCCCCATCATCGACACACTGGGGCTCACCATTGACCAGAAACCTAACTGGACCAGCCACTGAGACAACAAGAGCAGGTCAGAGGCTGGGTATTCTGTGACGAGTGTCTCACCTCCTGACTCCCCAAAGCCTTTCCACCATCTTCAAGGCACAAGTCAGGAGTGCGATGGAATACTCTCCACATGTCTGGATGAGTGCAGCTCCCACAACACTCAAGAAGTTTGACACCATCTAGGACAAAGCAGCCCGCTTGATCGGCACCCCATCCACCACCTTAAACATTCACTCCCTCCACCACCGGTGCATCGTGGCTGCAGTGTGTACCATCTACAAGATGCACTGCAGCAACTCACCAAGGCTTCTTCGACAGCACCTCCCAAACCCGCGACCTCTACCACCTAGAAGGGCAAGGGCAGCAGGCGCATAGGAACACCATCACCTGCAAGTTCTCCTCCAAGTCACACACCTCCTGATTTGGAAATATATCACCATTCCTTCATAGTCACTGCGTCAAAATCCTGGAACTCCCTCCCTAACAGCACTGTGGGAGCACCTTCACCACACAGACTGCAGCGGTTCAAGAAGGCGGATCACCACCACCTTCTCAAGGGCAATTAGGGTTGACAATGAATTTAAAAAAATATACTCGGGTTCATAATCATATACTAGTGGCTACAATCACATACCCGGGTCTACAATCATATACCTAGGTCCGCAATCATATACCCAGGTCTACAATCATATACCTAGGTCTGCAATTATATACCGAGATCTGCAATCATATACCCAGGTCTATAATCATATGTGAGTGGCTACAATCATATACCCAGGTCTACAATCATGTACCGAGATCTGCAATCATATACCCAGGTCTACAATCATATACGAGTGGCTACAATCATATACCCAGGTCTACAATCATATACCGAGATCTGCAATCATATACCCAGGTCTACAATCATATACGAGTGGCTACAATCATATACCCAGGTCTACAATCATATACCTAGGTCTACATTTATATACCGAGATCTGCAATCATATACCCAGGTCTACAATCATATACGAGTGGCTACAATCATATACCCAGGTCTACAATCATATACCTAGGTCTACATTTATATACCGAGATCTGCAATCATATACCCAGGTCTACAATCATATACGAGTGGCTACAATCATATACCCAGGTCTACAATCATATACCTAGGTCTACATTTATATACCGAGATCTGCAATCATATACTAGCGGCTACAACCATATACCCAGGTCTGCAATCATATACCCAGGTCTATAATCATATACCCAGGTCGACAATCATATACCCAGGTCTGCAATCATATACCCAGGTCTGCAATCATATACCCAGGTCTACAATCTTATACCCAGGTCTAAAATCATACACCCAGGTCTACAATCATATACCCAGGTCTGCAATAATATACCCAGGTCTACAATCATATACCCAGGTCTACAATCATATACCTAGGTCTACAATCATATACCCAGGTCCACAATCATATACCCAGATATACAATCATATACCCAGGTCTACAATCAGATACCCAGGTCTGCAATCATATACCCAGGTCTGCAATCATATACCCAAGTCTACAATCTTATACCCAGGTCTACAATCATATAGCCAGGTCTGCAATCATATACCCAGGTCTACAATCATATACCTAGGTCTACAATCATATACCCAGGTCCACAATCATATACCCAGATCTACAATCATATACCCAGGTCTACAATCAGATACCCAGGTCTGCAATCATATACCCAGGTCTACAATCATATACCCAGATCAACAATCAGATACCCAGGTCTGCAATCTGATACCCAGTCTGCAATCATATACCCAGGTCTACAATAATATACCCAGGTCTGCAATCATATACCCAGGTCTACAATCATATACCCAGATCTGCAATCATATACCCAGGTCTACAATCATATACTCAGGTCTACAATCATATACCCAGGAACACAATCATGTATACAAGGCTCAATAAATATCCAGAACCATAATAAACAAATAAAATTAATGCACACACAGAGGTGAAGAACAGACAAATATTGAACTATTTTACACAGAGGCATGAGGAATGGGCAGATGTGTGGATCTATTTCACAAGGGGTGAAGAGTAGACCTAGAAACAGGAATAGCGATTTAGCCCCTCGAGCCTGTTCTGCAATTGAATGAGATCTGCGACCGAACTCCATATACTCGCCTTTGCCCCATATCCCTTAATACCTTCAGTTAGAATCATAGAATGGTTACAGCATTCATTGAGCCCATGCCAGCTCTCTGCAAGAGCACATCAGCTGCTCCCACTCCCCCGCCCTTTTCCCATAGCCCTGCAAATTTCTCCTTCAGGTACTTCAAGTGCATTCTAGATCCTAACCACTTGCTGCATAAAAACGTTTTTCCTCATTTCGCCTTTGGTCCTTCTGCCAATCAACTTAAATCTGTGTCCTCTGGTTCTCAACCCTTTCACCAATGGGAACAGTTTCTCTCTATCTATTCTGTCCAGACCACTCATGATTTTGAACACCTCGATCAAATCTCCTCTCAACCTTTTTTACTCGAAGGAGAACAACCCCAACTTCTCCATCTATCCATGTAACTGAAGTCCCTCATCCCTGGAACCATTCTCGTAAATCTTTTCTGCACCCTCTCTCAGGCCTTCACATCCTTTCTAAAGTGCGGTGCCCGGAATTGGACACAATAATCGAGTTGAGACCCAACCAGTGTTTTATAAAGGTTCATCGTAACTTCCTTCCTTTTGTTCTCTTTCCTCTATTTATGAAGCCCAGGATCCCATAAGCCTTTTTAACCGCTTTCTCAACCTGCCCTGCCACCTTCAACAATTTGTGCACATATACCCCCAGGCCTCTCTGTTCATGCAGCCCCTTTAGAATTGTATCCTTCAGTTTATATTGCCTTTCCTCATTCTTCCTACCAAAATGTATCACTTCGCACTTTTCTGCGTTAAATTTATCTGCCACGTGTCCGTCCATTCCACCAACCTGTCTATGTCTTCCTGAAGTCTATCACTAACCTCCTCACTGTTCACTATACTTCCAACGTTTCTGTCATCTGCAAATTTTTAAATTGTGCCCTGTACACCCAAGTCCAAGTCATTAATATATATCAAGACAAGCAGTGGTCCCAGTACCGACCCCTGGGGAACACCACTGTATACCTTCCTCCCGTTCGAAAAACCATTCACCACTACTCTCTGTTTCCTGTCACTGAGCCAATTCCGTATCCATGCTGCCACTGTCCCTTTTATTCCACGGGCTTCAACTTTGCTGAAAGCCTATTATGTGTCACTTTATCAAACACCTTTTGGAAATCCATGTACATCACGTCATCTGCATTACCCTCATCAACCCTCTCTGTTACCTCATCAAAAAACTCAATCAAGTTAGTTAAACACAATTTGCCTTTAACAAATCCGTGTTGACTTTCCTTAATTAATGCACATTTGTCCAAGTTAACAAAACGCTATCAATCTCCGATTTAAATTGAACAATTGATCCAGCATGAATTGCTGTTTGTGCAAGAGAGTTCCAAACTTCTATCACCTTTTCTGAATAGAAGTGTTTCCAAACTCCAGTCCTGAAACTCCTGGCTCTAACCTTTAGGTTATGTCCCCTAGTTCTAGACTCCCCATCCATCAGAAATAGTATCTCTCTACCCCAGCAGTTCCCCTTAAAAGCATGAAAACTTCGATCAAATCATCCTGTAACTTTCTCAATTCCCCAGCAATATAACCCGAGTTTGTGTAATCTCTCCTTGTAATGTCACCCTTGAAGTCTGGGTATCATTCTGGTAAACCTACACTGCACTCCCTCCAAGGCCAATATATCCTCCTGAAGGTGTGGTGCCCAGAGCGGCTCACAGTGCTCCAGGTGTGGTCTAACCAGGGCTCTGTACAGCTGTAGCCTAACTTCTACCCCCTGGTGTTCTAGTCCTCTAGATATAAAGGTCCGCAGAGCATTGGTCTTTTGATTGTTTTCTGTACCTGTCCGTGACATTTTAATGATCGATGTAGATGGAGCCCCAAGTCACTTTGGACCTCCATAGTTTCTAGCTTTACACCATTTAGAAAGTGCTCTAATCTTTCCTTTTCAGGTCCAAAGTTGATGACCTTGCACTTGCCTCAATTGAAATCTATTTGGCAGTTTTACGCATAACGCAGAGAGGGGAGAATGAGGGTATGCCCTACCATACCTCCCAGGTGGCACACAGGTCTGTTGGGTGGTAAAAATACTTCCCGTTTTCATCTTTTGGGTAAATGGCATCTCCCGGCTGAAATATAAACACAAAGAATTACAAGGCATGAAGCAAAGAGAAGAATAATCTCCCAATGATCCTCCCCCCAACCATTCAACCAGCCAATTGAACCTTTCCTTGAGGCACTAACCCCTGACCTGATACAGGGCCACAGGTGCTTTAAGCGTCTGCTACTTTTCCCAGCCGAGTAGCTTTATTACAGTGATATTACTGAATGAAATGAGCAGCAAAGGGGATTGATCACCGGAAGGTTATTATCAGTCTTGGGATTCAGGAAATTAGGAACCTCCATGACCTGCATGGGTCAAACAGGATAATGAGACCACCTGTGTATTTTAAAGAAATGCTCCTAATGTGCACCAGATAATATCACTGGAATACTCTCCATTTGCCTGGATGAGTGCAGCTCCAATAACACGCTTAGACAGCACCTCCCAAATCCGCAACCTCTAGGGCAAGGACAGCAGGCGCATGAGAACACCACCCCCTCCACATTCCCCTCCAAGTCACACATCATTCGGACTAAGAAGTATATTGCCGTTCCTTCATCGTCGCTGGGTCAAAATCCCGAACAGCACTGTGGGATTTCCTTCACCACACGGACTGCAGCGGTTCAAGGCAGTGTCTCACCACAACCTTCTCAAAGGCAGTTAGGGATGGGCAATAAATGCCGGCCTTGTCAGTGACACCAACATCCCAGAAACAAATTTTTAAAAAGCTACAGCATGAATCATTAATGAGAGGAATCTGGACGGGATTGGTGTCATCACCTGGATCATAGAGACTGAGGCTTAAGTTTGATAGTGCCTGATAACTTGCACTAAATGATCAGGGCATTAACCGCCTGAAGAGAGGGCTATCCTCAGGCCTCATTGGAATAAATCCCACCAACTGCGAGCACTAACTGGGCTCCAGTTGCAGTTCTCTGGGCCGGTGGTGAGATAGCCCACAGGCAAGGCCTGGGAAACGGGAAGAGACTGAGCACAGAGCAGAGGAGCCCACAGTATTCATTTGAAGGTAGGAAGTGCACTTCTTGCCACATTGAGGCAAATAGATTATTGCCCATTGCATAACTCTGCATCTGCCTCTCTTTTGACCCAGACCTTGAGCAGGCAGGTCGCCATTGGTATTGGTCGATCGGTGTGCCCAGGTCTGCACAGGTAGTTAGTGGCATCTTACTGGATGCAGCCAATCAGGCAACAGTGGCTGTAGATCACCCTGGTGTTTTTAAAAACTCATTCATTCATGGGATGTGGGCGTCGCTGGCAAGGCCAGCACTTATTGCCCATCCCTAATTGCCCTTGAGAAGGTGGTGGTGAGCTGCCTTCTTGAACCGCTGCAGTCCGTGTGGTGAAGGTACTCCCACAGTGCTGTTAGGGAGGGAGTTACAGAGTTTTGACCCAGCGATGATGAAGGAACGGCGATATATTTCCAAGTCCGGATGGTGTGTGAGTCGCGGTAGAGGTCACAGGTTTGGGAGGTGCTGTCGAAGAAGCCTTGGCGAGTTGCTGCAGTGCATCTTATAGATGGTGCACACTGCAGCCACGGTGCGCCGGTGGTGGAGAGAGTGAATGTTTAAGGTGATGGATGGGGTGCTTTGTCCTGAATCTTCCATACTCAAGGGAATATGAGCCTAGTTTATGCAACCTGTTCACATAATATAACCCTTTTATTGTTTGAAATCATTCTCAATTTGGTGACATTCTATAGAATTAACACAGAAACAGACCTTCACCTAATCCTATCAGCATAACCTTTTCACCCTTTCACCCTCATGTACATGTCTAACTTCCCCTCAATTACATCCATGCTATTCACCTCAACTGCTCATTGTGGGAGCGAGTTCCACATTTTAACCACTGTAAAATAAGTTTATCCTGAATTCCGTCTTGGATTTATTAGTGACTTGGATTTATTAATGGCTCCTAGTTTGGATTCTGCCTCAAGTGAAATCATCTTCTGTAAGTCTACCCTACTGATCTCCTTCATAATTTGAATTAGTTCACCTCTTTTCCCCATTTCCCCTCTTTACACTGTCTCCATAATCCCTTAATGTTCAAAATCTATCGATTTCTGTCATGAATATACTCAAAGACTGAGCCTCCACAGCCGTCTGGGGAAAAGAATTCCAAAGATTCACCACCCTCTGAAGAAGTGAAGAAGTTTCTCCTCACCTCAGTCCTAAATGGCCAACCCCTTATTCTGAAATTGTGACTCCTGGTTCTAGACTGCCCAGACAGGGGAAACACCCTCCCTGCATCTACCCTGTCTAGCCCTGTATGAATTTTGTCTGTTTCAATGAGATCACCTCTCATTCTTCTAAACTCTGGAGAATATAGGCCCAGTTTACTCAATCTCTCCTCATAGGATAATCCCCCCATCCCAGGAATCAGCCTGGTGAACCTTCGTTGCACTCTCTCAATGGCAAGTATATCCTTCCTTGGGTAAGGAGACCAAAACTGTACACAATACTCCAGGTGCAGTCTCACCAGGGGCCTATATAATTGCACACAATTATGTTTGTGGCGGAGGAGCGGCGCGAGATCATGACGGAGGTGCGAAAAATGAGGTCATGGGTCCCAGAAGAGCCGAGGGCCTAGGGTCAGCATGGGCCAGCCCACACTGCGATATGTGTGCACACTAGGTCCGTGCAGCAGAGCTGGTCTCCAGTCGTCCTGCTCAACCCTTGCCACTGGATAAAGGCCCAGCTCTGTCAAGCCCGTATGGTGGCTAATGAGCAACGGTCACCACACGTTAAAAAAATCCACGCACAGGCATCTTCCACCCCTGAAGTTCAGGACTGGAACATTGGGTCCTTTATTGAAATATCTACAAACTCATGTGGAAGCAAGTCATCCTCGTTCGAGGGACCGCCTATGATGATCATGATGACGATGATACAATTACAGTAAGACATCGTTACTCTTATACTCAAATCTTCTTGTAATAAAGGCCAACATACCATTTGCTTTCTTAATTGCTTGCTGTACCTGCATGTTAATTTTCAGTGATTCATGTACAAGGACAGCCAGGTCCCTCTGAACACCAACATTTGCCAATCTCTCACCATTTAAAAAATACTCTGCTTTTCTATTTTTCCTACCAAGGTGGTTAACTTTGCCATGTTCTTGCCCACTCACTTAGCCTGTCTATATCCCCCTGAAGCCTCTTTGCATCCTCCTCACAACTTACATTCCCACCTAGCTTTGTAACATTAACAAACTTGGATATATTATATTTGGTCCCCTCATCCAAATCATTGATATAGATTGTGAATAGCTGGGCACAAGGACGGATCCTTGCGGTATCCCACTAGTTACAGTCTGCCAACCCGAAAATGACCCGTTTATTCCTACTCTCTGTTTTCTGTCCTATTCTCAATCCATGCTAGTATATTACCCTCAATCCCATGAGCCCTAATTTTGTTTAGTAACCTCTTGTTTGGCACCATATCAAATGCATTCTGAAAATTCAAATACACCACATCCACTGGTTTCCCCCTTATCTATTCTGCTGGTTACAAACTCAAAATACTCTAACAGATTTGGTAAACATGATTTCCCTTTCATAAATCCAAGTTGACTCTGCCCAATCCCATTATTATTTTCTAAGTGCCCCATTGCCATGTCCTTAAAAATAGATTCTAGCATTTTTCCTCGTACTGATATCCGGCTAACTGGTCTGTCGTTCCCCATTTTCTCTCTCCTGACTGATGATCCCTTTAACGAATGTCCCTGGAGCCGGTTTCCTGGTGCTGCATGCCAGCTCTCCTTGGCGGTGTTTACTCCAGGCATTGAGATAAGTGGCAAGAATGAATTTTGCAAATCGGGTGGTTATTGAGCATTGCACACTCACTGATCTTTCTGATCTCACACACCCTGCCCTTTCCTATCTACCTGACGTTGTCGTTCCCGGCAATACCTCTTACTGGTGGCGCTACGGGGCAGTGCCAGATTTGGCGGCGGCACTGGATTCACCTTGCCTCGAGCGAGACTGGTCTCGTGCCCCATTGACGGCACTAAGGGGACACATTTTTCCCACTCAAACTCTTTCTCAAAGATCTCTGTTCAGTTTTGGATTTTTACATTAAATATTACCCTCAGGTTTGGCATCATTGAGCATCTCATAAGTAACATAATCCACATCACATATACCATAAAAATCCTTTCACAATACTGAGAAGCAAAGGATATTAAAAATGTATCTCTCATTAGGTGGTCTGCCCTTCACAGAATTCAAGCAGTGTTTTCCCACAAATATAGCTGCCACTTACAGTAGGATGCAACTATCAGTCTGTACCCAACCGATTTTCAAGCTGTCAAAATTGGATAGGGGACACACAATGCTGCTTTGGAATAATATCTTTGAAGTAACTTCTTGCATACCAGACAATATTACACGTTCTCTGCAGCTTGACAAAGTTAACAGTACCTAACTTTTAAATTTACTTTCAGACACCTGTGCAAATATGCTGAGATCCTTGGTCTTTCTGAGAGTGACCAAATCTCTCTATTGGTCACGCCTCCATCCTGTGCTTTCCTATTTTATTGGTTCCTATATGAACTGTGACTTCTGGCTAGATCTCTCCATTCTTAGAACTTATTCTGCCAGCTCTGTTCTGTTTCCTACTCTGGCACTTGGGAGGCAATGCATTAATGGCTACAAAACAGGCTATCTATCCCCTGACTTAAATCCCTCAGAACTCCCGATCTCATTCTCGTGGCTAGTGTCTTTCTATATCCTAAAGGTAACCCCTTGCAGTGCTGTGATGTCATTCTCAATTAATCTCCTTGCATCTCCAATCCTTCTGTATATATTGCAAATCCAGGCTATCTCACATTATTCATAATGCATCATTCACTTTATCTCCTGATCCTGCCATTACTACAATCTAATGTCTGCTTGACTTTCGACTTAATTAATTGGAACTGATTCTCATTTACTTGCCTGGTTTTGCTGACTGTCCACTCAGTTTCAAACTCCTCTTCAGGAGCGATCATCACCAAGCTCACTCTGTTTTGCCACTTCAATTCTCCCTCCCACTCTGACCTTTTTGTCTTTGGCCTTCTACACTGTTCAAACGAAGTTCAACTCAAGTGAGGAACAATATCTCAGCATCCTACAAGACACTTTGCAGCCCCTTGGCCTTAACCTTAACATCAACAACTTTCACTGCAGCTTCCATGTTCTCTCTGGCAGAAGGTGCTGGCGATGTTCGATGGATGAGCTGGAATGTCCAGGGATGGGAGGAAGGAGCAGATTGGTGCTGGGCATGGGGACTCCACTCCACCACCCATCATAACACCGTATGGACAGGGTGGTCTGCACCCTCGGTGCCCACCTGTTTATTCTTCCAGCAGGCCCTGCCGGCACTGGGTCTGCTCCATTTTGTCCGTCTTGGCACACTGACCTTTCTACCTACCTCTCCCGCCATTCACGCAGTCTCCTTCACACGCTCTCTGTGTCTTTTACTGCTTTGATTTCTCTCATCCTGTCTCCTGCTAATATCACCTCTCCGATTTAACCATCTCCACTTTAACTTATCTGATCACCTAGGCTCTAGTGGAGCCTAATTGTTGGCATGGACTGGTTGGATCAAATGGAATGTGTCTCTGCTGCATACTCTAATTAATTCTATGAATAGCATTTAAGAAGAAGTTATATAAGTACATGAGGGAGAAAGGAATAAAAGGTTATGCTGATAGGATGAGATGAAGCAGGGTGGGAGGAGGCTCGTGTGGAGCACAAACATGGGCATAGACCAATTGGGCCGAATGGCCTGTTTTTGTGTGTAAATTCTATGTCAGATCTCTCCACAGATACAAAAAGATCCAGAGACGTCACTTTAAAACTGTAATTGACCGTGGATATCTGCCACTCGGCTGGCAGTCCCATAAGGAGCTCTGGAACGTTTCACTTCTACCCCCAGGAATCCCATGCCATCCTTTGCCCTTTCTCTCCCAAATCTCCGCACTGGCACTGATCAAGTTCCCCAGGATCCATCAGTTGGTGCATTTTAGCCCCAACCACAATTTCACAGCTTTAAATCTCCATTACCCATTCCCCACCTCTGCTCTCTGCTTCTCAAATTTGTTTTCTGAATTCCTGGACTTCTCTGGACATCTAGGCCTCGAAATTCGGGTCGTTTGCGCCTCCCGTTAGTGCCCCGGGGGGGGCGGGGGGCGGTTAACGGGCGGCAAATGAGTTTTGGCCCGGGTGCGGCACCGCTAACAACTCCTGCTAAATTCCGGGGGCTTTAGCGGCGGCGGTAACCCGTAGCGCCCTGCTTCACCGGCGATGATAACATGATCACCATAGTCAGCGCCCCAGACCCTAAATTGGATATTGCCCGCTGAAGCCAGCGACAGGTTCAGTGGGCGGCTACAGGGCAGTCGACTGCTCGCACAGCGCAAGTTAAAGGGGAGGTTTGGGCCAAACCACCCAAAAAAAATCCGCCGATTTTGCCAAGCGCCCCCATTGGGGCTTTGAATGCAGGGTCATCAGAGGTTCTCCCCTTTAAGCTAAGGGGTGGGTGTTGAAGCGTGTCAACAGTATGTGGAGTGTCTGTGTAGTGCTTCACTCCCTGCTCCAGTAGTGCCTCGTCCATAAAGGAAGTGGAGGGCACCAGATTGCGCTTCACTTCCTGTGAGGGACGGTAAGCACAATTCAGCGGCGGGGGCGGGCCAGGAGCAGGAAGTCCCGGTCCCAGCTGGTTACCGCCTACAAGTGGGACACAGGGCAATTTCGCCCCCAAATTATTTGTTTAATTTCTCTGCCATGTCCTTGTTCCTCATTATAATTTCTCCATCTCAACTTGTAAGGAACCCACATTTACTTTCACTAATCTTTTCCTTTTTACATACCTATAGAAGTTTTTATAGTCTGTTTTTATATCGCTCGCTAGTTTACTCTCATGTTCTATTTTCTCTTTCTTTATCAATTTCTTGGTCCTCCTTTGCTGAATTCTGAAACACTCCCAATCCTCAGGCTTACTGCTCTTTTTGGCAACATTATTAGCCTCCTTCTTTGATCTGTAGAATTTACCAATATTTCGCAAAGATTCCTTGTACCTTTCCCCTGCAGAGGAGAAGAATCCCTTTCTGGACTTTTAAAATTGAAGGAAACACTTCGGGACACAAATGAGTTTAAAAGGGCAGATGAGGCCTGCAGGGGATAAAAGGGGACCCCCCGCCCCCAGTGTTTGGACTCATAGGAAAGGGAATTTAATTTGGAACTATCTACCAGAAAGTTTGAAATCCTAAAGTGCACATGGAAGAAACTACGAACTTTAATCGAATTTGGGATTTTTAAAAGATGAATGTTGGGTCTGCAAGAAAAGGGGTGGAGTCAATCTCGAAAGGGCCAGTTTGGACATTGGAGCTAATCAAATTGTCTGGGAACTGTTTACCCTCAAAACTTGCCCCTAGAAAACATTAGCATTTAAACAATCGATCATGGAAGAAACATTATCACCCCACCCAGAGGACCCAAATGTCACATACATATTACAACAGCATTTCAACAGGCATAGAAATATCTGGCTCAGGCCAGACTAGCACAATGGATGAGAGCTCATCAACTTTGAAAAGCCTATTAACGCCAGATTAAAACCACTTAATCAAGTTTCAGTTAGCTGGGCTGCAAAATCGAAACAAAGAGCTGGGCCAGATTTGGTGGGAGATAAGGAAGCCTTTTTGGGGTATATCTATTCCCAGTTTTACAAGGAAAAACTCACAGACTCAAACACAGACACAGACACAAGCAGCCGGAGCTGGGGAGTGAAGAAATGGAATAGTGAAGGAAACTACTAGAACTCATCAAGAACTGACCGAGCACGAGGCCCACGAAACTGAAGGTTGTCAGCAGCCAAATTGACAACCACTCTACAATCTACTTCTGAACGGGTGAGAAATTACCAAAAAGGACTAACTAAAACTTTTCCTAACCAAAGAAAGTGGGTACTTACACCATACTCCAAAACGCAACTTACCGCATCAACGGCACACCCCAATCGAAGACTACGCAGTCTGAAGTCCTCTCCTCCGTCCGGGGTACAGCTCGCCTAGAAGGCCAAGTGCAGCGAACCCCGAAACCGCGATTCACCAACAACTGTCAAAAGGGATTGGTGAGTATAGCCCCTGAGCCCCCAGAGCTATAACTTAGTTAGTAAGGGGAATTGGGAGGGGGGAGGCTGGGATAACTTGTGTAAATGTATTTGCATTCTCCTTTTTACCCCATTTAGAGTTTAAGCTGTATTCTTTTCCCCACAGGCTGTAATTTGACATATTATGTGTTGTACCCCTCAGTGTGTATTGGTATTACTATTCTGTGTGTGTTATTAAAGGTGTGCCTTTTACTTCTTTTTAAACACAATAAAGCCATACGTGCTTCCTACCTTGAAACCGATTGTCTGTCCAAGTCTGTCACAGTCCCTTCATAATTCCAGAGTCCAGAACCAAGGGTGTGAGAGCGATTCGGAACCGCTCATATAAGGTCAGAAGGGAAAGCCGTCCCCCTGAAAACCATCCCTTACAGATCGAATACTATCTTTAACTTCTCTTGTTAGCCACAGTTGGACCACTTTTCCTGTGGGGTTTTTGTGCCTTAAAGGAATGTATATTTGTTGTAAATTATGTATTAATTATTTAAATGCCAGCCATTGCTCGTTTACCGTCATACCTTTTAACGTAATTTCCCAATCTACCTTAGCCTACTCTCCCCTCATGCCTACATAGTTTCCTTTGTTTAGATTTAAGACCCTAGTTTCGGATTTAATTAAATCACTTTCAAGCTAAACATAAAATTCTATCATATTATGATCACTCTTCCCTAAGGGCCCCTTTACTACAGGGTTATTAATTAACACTTTCTCATTGCACAATACTAGATCTAAAATAGCCTGTCCCTATTTGGTTCCTCAACATACTGATCTAGAACACTATCTTGTATACATACTATGAATTCGTCCTCCACACGATGGCCGGAATCTTCCCAGCCCTGCGAGTTTGGGTTTGGAGGCTAATTGACAGCGGGGCGAGATCCCATTCTGAACACGCCTCCGTATCAGTTTCTCAACTGTCGGGTCTGCCTGTGCTCACAGACCCGGGCCAGGCAATTAACATAGAAACATAGAAAATAGGTGCAGGAGTAGGCCATTCGGCCCTTCGAGCCTGCACCACCATTCAATATGATCATGGCTGATAATTTTTGCAACTTTAGGATCCCATTCCTGCTTTCTCTCCATACCCCTTGATCCCTTTAACCGTAAGGGCCACATTTAACTCCCTTTTGAATATATCTAACGAACTGGCCTCAACAGTAGAGAATTCCACAGGTTCACAATTCTCTGAGTGAAGAAGTATCGCCTCATCTCGGTCCTAAATGGCTTACCACTTATCCTTAGACGGTGACCCCCTGGTTCTGGACATCCCCAACATCAGGAATATTCTTCCTGAATCTAACATGTCCAATCCCATCAGAATGTTATTTGTTTCTATGAGATCCCCTCTCATTCTTCTAAGTTCCAGTGATTATAAGCTGAGTCGATCCAGTTTTTCTTCATATGTCAGTCCTGCCATCCCGGGAATCAGTCTGGTGAACCTTCGCTGCACTCCCTCAATAGCAAGAATGTCCTTCCTCAGATTAGGAGACTAAAACTGTACACAATATTCAAGTTGTGGCCTCAACAAGGCCCTGTACAACTGCAGTCAGATCTCCCTGACCTATACTCAAATCCTCTCGCTATGAAGACCAACATACCATTTGCCTTCTTCACCACCTGCTGTACCTGCATGCCAACTTTCAATGATTGATGTACCATGACACCCCGATCTCGTTGCACCTCCCCTTTTCCTAATCTGTCACCATTCAGATAATATTCTGCCTTCCTGTTTTTGCCACCAAAGTGGATAACCTCACAATTATCTACATTATACTGCATCTGCCATGCATTTCCCCACTCACATAACTAATCCAAGTCACTCTGCAGGCTCTTAGCATCCTCCTCACAGCTCACACTGCCATCCAGCTTAGTGTCATCTGCAAACTTGGAGATATTACATTCAATTCTTTCGTCTATATCATTAATGTATATTGTAAATAGCTGGGGTCCCAGCACTGAACCTTGCGGTGCCCCACTAGTCACTGCCTGCCATTCTGAAAAGGACCCATTTATCCCGACTCTCTGCTTCCTGTCTGCCAACCAGTTCCCTATCCATGTCAGTACATTACCCCCAATACCATGTGCTTTAATTTTGCACACTAATCTGTTGTGTGGGACCTTGTCAAAAGCCCTTTGAAAGTCCAAATACACCACATCCACTGGTTCTCCCTTGTCCACTCTACTAGTTATGTCCTCAAAAAATTCTAGAAGATTTGTCAAGCCTGATTTCCCTTTCATAAATCCATGCTGACTTGGACCGATCCTGTCACTGCTTTCCAAATGTGCTGCTATTACATCTTTAATAATTGATTCCAACATTTTCCCCACTACCGAAGTCAGACCAAACATCCATAATTCCCTGTTTTCTCTCTTAACAGGTCGTTGAAAGATATTTGCGGATTATAACCAGGCACTTAACATTTCAGCAACTTTTTGAGGAGTTTGCCGTCCCGGGGAAGTGTGTCGGGTTCCCAGTGACTCTCCATTGCTTTCAATAGGTGACAGCTGCAGAAGTGGTATAAAAGCTACCATTTCACAGCTGTTCACTTTCCAATCTCAGAAGCTGTAACCTTCAGTGTTTGAAAGAATATCTTCATAGAAACATAGAACGTAGGTGCAGGAGTAGGCCATTCGGCCCTTCAAGCCTGCACCACCATTCAATAAGATCATGGCTGATCATGCAACTTCAGTACCCCATTCCTGCTTTCTCTCCATACCCCTTGATCCCTTTAGCCGTAAGGGCCACATCTAACTCCCTTTTGAATATATCTAATGAACTGGTCTCAATAACTTTCTGTGGTAGAGAATTCCACAGGTTCACAATTCTCTGAGTGAAGAAATTTCTCCTCATCTCGGTCCTAAATGGCTTACCCCTTATCCTTAGATTGTGACCCCTGGTACTGGACTTCCCCAACATCGGGAACATTTTTCCTGCATCTAACCTGTTCAATCCTGTTTGAATTTTATATGTTTCTATGAGATCCCCTCTCATTCTTCTAAATTCCAGTGAATATCAGCCTAGTCGATCCAGTCTTTCTTCATATGTCAGTCCAGCCATCCCGGGAATCAGTCTGGTGAACCTTCCCTGCACTCCCTCAATAGCATGTCCTTCCTCAGGAGATCAAAACTGAACACAATACTCAAGGTGTGCTCTCACCAAGGCCCTGTACAACTGCAGTAAGAACTCCCTGCCCCTGTACTTAAATCCCCTCACTATGATGGCCACCATGCCATCCTTTACTGCCTGCTGTACCTGCATGCCTACTTTCAATGACTGACGTACCATGACACCCAGGTCTCGTTGCACCTCCCCTTTTACTAACCTGTCACCATTCAGATAATAATCTGCCTTCCTGTTTTTGCATCCAAAGTGGATAACCTCACATTATCCACATTATACTGCATCTGTCATGCATTTGCCCACTCACCTAACCTGTCCAAATCCCCCTGCAGCCTCCTCGCATCCTCCTCGCAGCTCGCACTGCCACCCAGCTTAGTATCATCTGCAAACTTGGAGATACTACGTTCAATTCCTTCGTCTAAATCATGAATGTAAATTGTAAATAGCTACGCTCCCAACACTGAACCCTGCGGCACCCCACTACTCACTGCCTGCCATTCTGAAAAGGTCCCGTTTATTCCCACTCTTTGCTTCCTGTCTGCCAACCAGTTCTCTATCCAGGTCAATACATTACCCCCAATACCATGTGCCTTAAGTTTGCACACTAATCTTTTGTATAGCACTTTGTCAAAAGCCTTTTGAAAGTCCAAATACACCACATCCACTGGTTCTCCCTTATCCACTCTACTAATTACATCCTCAAAAAATTCTAGAAGATTTGTCAAGCATGATTTCCCGTTCGTAAATCCATGCTGACTTGGACCGATCCTGTCACTACCGATGTCAGGCTAACTGGTCTATAATTCCCTGTTTTCTCTCTCCCTCCTTTTTTAAAAAGTGCAGTTACATTAGCTACCCTCCAATCCATAGGAACTGAACCAGTGTCTATACAATGTTGGAAAATGACCACCAATGCATCCACCAATTCATGGACCACTTCCTTAAGTACTGTGGGATGCAGACTATCAGGCCCTGGGGATTTATTGGCCTTCGGTCCCTTCAATTTCCCTAACACTATTTCCTGACTAATAAGGATTTCCCTCAGTTCCCCCTTCTCGATAGACCCTCGGTCCCTTAGTATTTTTGGGAGGTTATTCGTGTCTTCCTTAGTGAAGACAGAACCAAAGTATTTGTTCAATTGGTCTGCCATTTCCTTGTTGCCCATTATAAATTCCCCTGATTCTGATTGCAAGTGACCTACATAGAGCTAGTGCCTTCGGCTTCATACACTTTGGAATAGTTTGTAGTGAACTCTATATTCACTGTAATCTTCTTGAAGGAACATTTCTGACCATTAACAGATTGCTTCTGTCAATTCAAATGGATGTGGCATCTAAACAATCAGAATGGGCCCGATTTATGCTCTCTCATCTGGGTCCTCAGAGTGTGGTGAGCAACAGCCACATGAGCAACAACAGGAGTGCCGACCTTCTCCTGAGCCACCTCATGCTGCACAGGGCATCACGCTGGCATTTACCCATTTTGCCTATCTCTTCTAAAAGTTAAATATTCTGCAATATTTAGTCAACTGTAGACACTTTGCAACCATGACTCCGTAATGGCTATTAGATCAAACCGATTAATTTCTATCTGCGCTATTAATTCTTCTATTTTGCAGCAAATACTACGTGCATTCAGATATAGTGCCTTTAGCTTTGACTTTTTAATATTTTTCCCTGATGGCATCTTAGTCGACAATGCCCTATTACCTTTGTTACCCTCTCTGCCCCTTCCTGACCCACTCTGCTTATTTTTACCCTCAACTCTGCTCCAGAGCCTTGACATTTCTCTTGCTGCTTTTAAACTCACACTTTCCTGAATCCCCCTCCCACTCCCCTTGCCTCTCATTAGTTTAGCGTCTTGTGTACCACACCTAGTTATTCGATTCACCAGGACACTGATCACAGTCCAGTTTCAGAGGAGCCCATCCCAATGGAACAGCTCCCTCTTTCCCCAGTACTGGTGCCAGTGCCCCTACCTCCCACACCACTCTTTGAGCCACACATTGAACCTTCTAATCTGCTAATCCCAACACCAATTGGTGCGTGGCTCAGGTAACAATCCAGAGATTATTACCTTTGAGGTTCTGCTTTGTGATTTGGATCCCAACTGCTCTCTCAGCAGAACCTCATTATAGTTCTACCTATGTCGTTGGTTCCTACGTGGACCATGACAACTGAATCCTTCCCTTCCCATTCCAAGTTCTTCTCCAGCCACGAGAAGATGTCTTTAACGCAGGCACCGGGCAGGCAGCACAACCTTCGGAACTCCCTGCAGAGAACAGTATCTATCCCTCTGACTATACTGTCCCCTACCACAACTATATTCCCTTTCTCTCCCCCCACTTGAATGACCTGCTGCACCATAGTCCCATGGTCAGCCTGCTCATCCATCCTGCAGGCTTTTCCCTTATCCACATAGGCAGCAAGAACCTCATACCTGTTGGATAAGGGCAAAGGCTGAGGCTCCTCCAGCACTGCACCTGGGGTCCCCTTACCTGCCTGAGTTGCAGTCACACCCTCCTGTCCCTGACCAGTTAGCAGACCTGTACCACTATCTAACCTAAGGGGTATGACTGGCTCCTGGATCAAAGTGTCCAGATAACTCTTCCCCCTCCCTGATGCCCCGCAATGTCTGCACCTCAGACTCCAGCTCAGATGCAGGCACTTACTGCAAACATGGTTGTGTGCGGGATCACAATGCGTTCCACAAACTCCCACATGCTGCAGTTGCAGCACACCACCTGCCCTGCCATCCCTATATGACAGTGTTCTATTTAATTACATTTATATTTAGCTAACTTAATTTACAGTTTTGTTTCTTGACTACTTAATTGATCTAGATTAAGTTATGGGCAATTAAATTAAATATCTACCTGTAATACAAAGCACTACAATATGTAGGCAAAAAGGAACAACTCCTTCCTCCTCTTCTCTGAATTCCCACTCTTTCCAAATTCACAAACAAGAAACTCTGTTTAAGTGACTCTGTTATCCGGCTCTGTGCAGACTTGTTCTATGAGTTTTCCTGCTTTGCTGGTCGCTGGCTTGTGGTTTCACATTTTCTCCGCCGCTTTTGATCTACGTGGCCTCAAACTTCGCGTTAACTCCGCCATCATCTTTCTGCACCACAACTGATTTTCATTATCATGGCAATAACCTCCATCCTCCAATTCTCCACCCTTCAAATAGCTGCTGGACTTATCGCCTGCTACACCTGTCTCTGAACTTGGACAACATTTCGCTGATGCTCCACGTCGACTCCATCCTACCTACATCAACTTTCTCCCTCCACGGGACATCCGACTTTAACTCTGGACTTCCGACTAATGTCACCCACCTATTTCCTGCTACCACCAAGTTATATGCAACCCTATAATTGCTACATAACCAGGCCGATGTAACTTGAGTTTTCCCGTGTCCATTCACGTGCACACTTTGCCTGCTGCTCTGGACCTGAGCCGTTCACTTCTATTCCCAGGTTTTTCTCCCCCTTTTCCATTTCTCTCTATCCCTCCCTGACCGCTCTCTCCTGTCATCATACCACCTCTTATCTCTTCTTTCTCTGATACTCTGCCCTCCCAAATCCCTACCCTAACCCGTCATTACTCTTCAACCTTCCTACTCTCCTGCCGCCATCTGAATAACTAGTATCCTGGCGAATCGAATAACTAGGGCTGTAGAGAGAGCTTTAAACTAAATACTGGGGGTGGGAGTGTTCAGCTGAGCGGAAATTTAAAAAGTCAAAGAGCAAGGAGAAGGCAATAGAGCCAGGCAGCACGGGGGGAATGATAACCAGAGCATGACAGGAAGGGACAGAAAGTATAAACATAAGAGTGTATCAGAAAGTGGGGTCAAAGCAGGGAAAATGGTGAAGAAACAAAATTAAAAGCTCTTTATCTGAATGCACGCAGCATTCGTAACAGGATCGATGAGTTGACGGCACAAATAGATACAAATAGGTATGATCTGATAGCATTACAGAGATGTGGTTGCAAGGTGACTAAGGCTGCGAACTGAATATTATGGGGTATTTGATAATTCGGAAGGATAGGCAGAAAGGAAAAGGAGGTGGGATAGCTCTGTTAATAAAGAATGAGATCAGTCGTTAGTGAGAAATGATATTGGCTCAGAAGATCAAGATGTTGAATCAGTTTGAGTGGAGATAAGAACTAATAAGGGAAGAAGTTACTGGTTGGCGTAGTCTATAGGCCCCCTAACAGTAGCTACACTGTTAGACTGAGTAGAAATCAAGAAATAATGGAGGCTTGTAAGAAAAGTACGGCAATAATCATGGACGATTTTAATCTTCATATTAATTGGACAAATCAAATTGGACAAGGTAGCCTTAAAGAAGAGTTCATAGAGTGTATGCGGGATAGTTTTCTGAACATTACATGCATAACCAACCAGGCATCAGGCTATCTTGGATCTGGTACTGTGTAATGAGACAGGATTAATAAATTATCTCCCAGTAAAGGATCCTCTTGGAAAAAGTGATCATAGCATGATTGAATTTCAAATTCAGTTGGAGGGTGAGAAAGTTGGATCTTAAAGCAGCGTCCTGATCTTAAATAAAGGCCCTAACAAAGATATGAAGGCAGAGTTGGCTAAAGTGGACTGGGAAAATAGATTAAAGTGTAAGACGATTGATAAACAGTGGCAGACATTTAAGGATATATTTATAACTGTCAAGAAAAATATATTCCAATGAGAAGAAAAGACTTTAGGAGAAGGGAGAAGTATCTGTGACCAATGAAGGAAGTAAGGATGGTATCAAATTGAAAACAATGGCATATAAAGTGGCGAAAATTAGTGGGTGGCCGGAGAATTGGGAAACTTTTGAAACTTTTTTAGTCCTCAGGCAAGGGACGAAATTTTAAAGAGAGGGAAAATAGATTATTAGCAAAAAATATAAAACCCGATAGTATATACTGACATATAAAAAGGAAGAGAATAGCTAAAGTAAACGTTGGTCCCTTCGAGGTCGAAACTGGGAAATTAATAATGGGGAACAGGGAAATGGCAGAGACTTTGCACAAATATTTTATAACGGTTTTCACGGTAGAAGACACTAAAACATCCCAATAGTGGATAATCAAGGGGCTATCGGGAGGGAGGAACTTAAAATGATCACTATCACGAAAGAAACAGTACTCGGTAAAATAATTGGATTGAGGTGGACAAGTCCCTTGGACCTGATGATCTGCACTCTAAGGTCTTAAAAGAAGTGGCTGCAGAGATAATGGATGCATTGGTTGTAATCTACCAAAATTCCCTGGATTCTGGAGAGGTTCCAACTGATTGGAAAACAGCAAATGTGACGCCCCTATTTAAAAAGGAGGCAGACAGAATGCAGGAAACTATAGACCAGTTAGCCTAACATCTATTGTTGGTAAAATGCTGGAATCCATTATTAAGGAAGCAATAGCAGGACATTTGGAAAAGCATAATACAGTCAAACAGAGTCAGCATGGTTTTATGAATGGGAAATCATGTTTGACAAATTTGCTGGAGTGCTTTGAGGATGTAACGAGCCGGGTGGGTAAGGGGAACCAGTGGATGTGGTGTATTTAGATTTCCAGAAGGCATTCGATAAGGTGCCACATAAAAGGTTACTGCACAAGATAAGAGCTCACAGGGTTGGGGGTAATATATTAGCATGGATAGAGGATTGGCTAACGAACAGAAAACGGAGTCGGGATAAATGGGTCATTTTCAGGTTGGCAAACTAAAACTCGTGGGGTGCCACAGGGATCGGTGCTAGGGCCCCAAACATTTACAATCTATATTAATGACTTGGATGAAGAAACCGAGTGTAATGTAGCCAGGTTTGCTGATGATACAAAGATGGGTGGGAAAGCAAGTTATGAGGACACAAAAAATCTGCAAAGGGATATAGACAGGCTAAGTGAACGGGCAAATATTTGGCAGATGGAGTATAATATGGGAAAGTGTGAAGTTATCCATTTTGGCAATAAAAATAAAAAAGCAAATTATTATTTAAATGGAGAGAAATTTCAAATTGCTGCAATACAGAGGGACCTGGGGGTCCTTGTGCATGAAGCACAAAAAGTTAGTATGCAGGTGCAGCAAATAATCAGGAAGGCAAATGGAATGTTGGCCTGTATTGCAAGGGGGATAGAGTATAAAAGCAGAGAAGTCCTGCTACATCTGTACAGGGTATTGGTGAGGCCACACCTGGAGTACTGCGTACAGTTTTGGTCTCCTTATTTAAGGAGGGATATACTTGCAATGGAGGTAGTTCAGAGAAGGTTCACGAGGTTGATTCCGGAAATGAAGGGGTTGACTTATGAAGAAAGGTTGAGCCTATACACATTGGAGTTTAGAAAAATGAGAGGTGATCTTATTGAAACATATAAGATACTGAGGGGGCTTGACAGGGTGAATGCAGAGAGGATATTTCCACTCGTGGGGGAATTTAGAACTAGGGGGCACAGTTTAAGAATAAGGGGCCGCCCATTTAGAACTGAGAAAAGAAGGAATTTCTTCTCTGAGAGGGTTGTAAATCTATGGAATTCTCTATCCTAGAGAGCTGTGGAGGTTGGGTCATTGAATATATTTAAGCTGGAGATAGACAGATTTTTGAGCAATAAGGGAGTAAAGGGTTATGGGGAGTGGGCGGGGAAGTGGAGTTGAGCCCATGATCAGATCAGCCATGATCTTATTGAATGGTGGATCAGGCTCGAGGGGCCAAATGGCCGACTCCTGCTCCTATTTCTTATGTTGTTATGTATCCCAGGTTTGGCTCCCTCTTACATAAGACCACAGCTTGCCCTCTGTGCCTCTCTTGACATCCTCCGAAGGACCCACGTGGCACTCGTCGCTGCCTCCTCACGAGTAGCAACACCAACTGTCCTATCCTAGTCTCCCGCCGACCTTCCTGCCCAGCGCATCCGCCCACAGGGCTAATCTTTACAATCTCCTCCCCACCCAAACTCACCCCGCCCCCAGCGCTGACCCTGTGGACGTTGGCAGTGGATCAGCCATCACTGACCCTCTCCGCATCTCCCTCCAGAATGTCCATCCGCTTGCGAACATGGCCTTTCCCTTCCATGAGCTTATCATGGATGATTGCATCAACATCATGGCCCTGACGGAAACTTGGATGAAGGGTGATGATACATTTGCCTTAAGTGAAGCCTCCCTGCCTGGCTATACCTTCCACCACTTGCCCCGCCCAGACCGCCATGGTGGCGGTGTGGCTCTCATCAGCAAATCACTCCTTGGTCTGTGCCCCTACTCCTCCGGCACTTTCTCCTCCTTTGAACATCTCACCTTGTTCCACCAAGATATCTTCACTGTTTTCCTCCCTCAGCCTCTGCACCGAGCGACTTCTCATCCTCGGTGATTTCAACTTCCATCTCAATTCATCATGCGCGCTCTCCTCTTATCCTCCCTTAATCTCTCCCTCTATGTGAACTCCCCAACCCATATTCATGGCCACCCCCTTGACCGTGCCATCTCTCGTGGCCTCGCTACTCCCATCGTGACAATCACAGATAAGGCCATCTCTGACCACTTCCCAACACCGACACCTTTGCTGCCGAACGCAAATATTTCCCCCGCTGTTTTTTTTTTCTTCCTACCAAATAGAATAACCTCACATTATACTCCATCTGCAAACTTATTGCTCACTCACTTAACCTGTCTATATCCCTTTGCAGGCTCTCTGTGTCCTACTCACAGCTTACTTTCCCACCAAGCTTTGTATCATCAGCAAACTTGGATACATTGCACTCGGTCCCTTCATCGAAGTCATTAATATAGTCATTGTAAATAGTTGAGGCCCCAGCATTGATCCCTGCGGCACCCCATTAGTTACAGCCTGCCGACCGGAAAATGACCCATCTATCCCGACACTCTGTTACCTCCAAACCCATGAGCCCTTATCTTGCATAGCAACCTTTTATGTGGCACCTTATCGAATGCCTTTTGGAAATTCAAATATACTGATCGTGGGAGAGAGAGAGGCATTGGGAGAGACAGCGAGAGAGACTGTGGGAGGGGGGTGGAGAAAAGAGAGACTAGGGGGCGTGGAGAGAGAGACTGGGGTGGGGGGCGGAGAGAGAGACTGGGGGGACGGGGAGAGAGAGATTGGGGTGGGGGGCCAGAGAGAGACTGGGGTTGGGGGGGGAGAGAGAGACTGGGGGGGGAGAGAGAGACTCAGGGGGGGAGAGAGAGATAGAGAGAGACAACTGGGGAGGGAGAGATTGGAAGGTGTGAGAGAGAGAGAGAGAGAGAGCGAGAGAGAGAGAGAGAGAGAGACTGGGGGGTGTTATGTATCTCACACTACTGTATATAACTGTATCTTACCATGTTATACATGAATGTAACTAGATATGACCTGTAACCACAAGCTCACCTTACCACCAGGGGTGCACTTGCAGGAGACACTGGATACCTGTTCCACACAGGTATATAAAGACAGGTCTCAGGCAAGTGAGGCATTCGAGAGCTGTGTAATAAAGGTGCAGGTCCTGAGTGACCTTGACTTCAGCATGTGCCTCGTGTGAGTCTGTACTGCAGGGACAGAACTTTACAGTGGCGACGAGTTACGGGATTACAGAATCCACAGAATGGCGACCAACAGCTCAGATGAAAAATACAATGCTGGAGATAATTGGGAGGACTTTATAGAAAGGCTCCAGCAAAGCTTTGTAACCAAAGACTGGTTAGGCGACGATAAGGCAGACAAGAGATGAGCCCATCTCTTGACCAGCTGTGGTCGATAACATAACGCCTTAACCTGCTGGCACCTGAGACCACCTGAAGCCAGCGAGCAGCCTACACATGGCCAGACACAGGTTTTACAACTACAGACGCTGTGTGGGCCAGAGCATACCCGACTTCGTGGCGGAACTTCGGAGGTTGGCTAGCTTATGTGAGTTCTCCGATGAACTAAGGAGCGAAGTACTGAGAGAGTTTTTTACTGAAGGAATAGGCCACGCAGACATATTCCGAAAGCTCATAGAAACCAAGAACTTGATCCTAGAGGCAGCAGCACTGGTTGCACAGACATTCTTGGCAGGAGAAGAAGAAACAAGGTTGATCTACAATGTGGATACGACAACTAATGAAACATCGGAACAAGGGGTCCACAGCGTGAAACAAGCTGCTACCCCCACACACAGACAAAGGCAGGAGAGCAGGCCCTCAAGGCCGTTCACACCTCATCAACCCACAATGCGAGCAATCAACGACAAACTGAGAAAAGCTCAAGAGAGATCAGCCAGACGCAGCTCATCCTTTGGAAACAATGGAAGCGGTCTGTGCTGGAGATGTGGGGGAAGGCACTCATCAAGGGGGTGTCGATTTCAGCATTTTGCAGAAACTGCAACTATACAGGACATCTGGCCCGCATGTGCAGAAAAACGGCAGCTTGGCTGGTATACGAATCGGAGGGGTCGGAAAGTGAACCAGAAGACGGTGGGGACAGTACCCAGGACACCGAGAAACAGCAGGTCAACACAATCAATGACCACTGCTCTTACAACAAGACGCCTCCAATAATGATGAGGGTCCTACTCAACGGGATACCCGTCAACATGGAGCTGGATACGGGAGCGAGTCAATCTCTCATGAGCGCTCAACAATTTGAACAGCTGTGGCCGCACAAAAGCGACAGACCAAAACTCACAAGGGTCAACACCAAACTAAGGACCAATACCAAAGAAATTGTCCCAGTCCTTGGTAGCGCCATGCTCTCAGTCACACACAAAGGGACAGTGAACCGACTTCCCCTGTGGATTGTCCCCGGAGATCTCCCAGCACTGTTGGGGAGAAGCTGGCTGGCAAAACTAAATTGGAAATGGGATGATGTTCATGCCATGTCGTCAGAGGAACGGACCTCCTGCTCAACATTTCTAAGTCGATTTGAACATCTCTTTCAGCCAGGTGTGGGCATCTTCACAGGGGCTAAAGTCAAAATCTATATCTATAGGATGCTAAACCGGTCCATCACAAGGCTAGAGCTGTGCTCTATGTGATGAGAGAAAAAGTTGAACATGAACTTAACAGGCTTCTGCGGGAAGGCATTATTCACCCATGGAATTTAGCGACTGGGCAAGTCCCATCGTCCCAGTCATGAAGCCTGATGGATCTGTACGAATCTGTGGGGATTACAAATCTACCATAAACAGAGTCTCCCTACAGGACCAATACCCGTTGCCCAGAGCGGAAGACCTATTTGCCACATTGGCTGGAGGAAAACTTTTCTCAAAACTAGATCTCACAGCTGCGTATATGAAGCAAGAACTGACCGAAGAGTCTAAGCTACTCACCACCATCAACACACATCGAGGCCTTTTCATGTACAACCGATGCCCATTCGGCATCAGGTCGACAGCTGCTATATTCCAGCGCAACATGGAGAGTCTGCTCAAGTCCATCCCGGGGACGGTTGGATTTCAAGTCAACATACTTATCACGGGCAGCGACACCGACTCCCATCTCTGCAATTTGGAGGAAGTACTAAAGCGGTTGGATCGGGTAAGCCTGAGAGTTAAGAAATCCAAGTGCCTGTTTTTCGCGCCCGAGGTCGAATTTTTGGGCAGAAGGATTGCCGCTGATGGAATCCACCCAACAGAGTCCAAAACCGAAGCAATCCGCCTGACACCCAGACACCGGAATGTCTCGGAACTGCGCGCCTTTCGCGGGCTACTCAATTAATTTGGGAACTTTATGCAGAACTTAAGCACGCTGCTGGAGCCTCTCCACGTGCTACTCAGAAAGGGGTGCGATTGGTTTTGGGGGGACGCCCAGGAATGCGCCTTCAATAAGGCACGTAACCTTCTGTGATCCAGGTAAAAAGCTAGTTCTCACATGTGATGCGTCAGCGTACAGGGTCGGGTGTGTTTTACAACATGTCAATGGTGCGGGTAAATTACAACCCATAGCTTATGCCTCCAGGTCACTTTCGTGGGCGGAGCGCGGGTACGGAATGGTGGAGAAGGAGGCACTCGCATGCGTGTACGGTGTCAAAAAGATGCACCAATACCGTTTCGGGGCCAAGTTCGCGTTAGAGACTGACCACAAGCCCCTCACGTCCCTACCATCCAAGAGCAAGGCAATAAACGCCAACGCCTCGGTGCGCATTCAACAGTGGGCGCTCATGCTGGCATCTTACGACGACACCATAAGGCACAGACCAGGCACAGACAACTGTGCCGACACGCTACCCCTGGTGACCACGGAAGGGTCTGACGAACAGGACTGTGAGATAGTCATGGCAATCAATGCCTTTGAGTCCACAGGTTCGCCCATGACGGCTCGCCAAATCAGAGCCTGGACAGCCAGCGACCCCATGTTATCCTTAGTAAAAAGATGTGCCTTAACTGGTGACTGGGCAGAGGCTCGCGATGCCTGCCCCAAGGAGATCAAACCTTTCCATAGGCGCATGCATGAGCTGCCCCTACAAGCAGACTACCTGATGTGGGGCAGCCGAGTAGTTATGCCTCGCGGCATTTGTCCGGGAGCTCCACCGCGAGCAACCAGGGATCGTTCTCATGAATGCCATAGCCAGATCCCACGTCTGGTGGCCTGGCATTGACACGGACTTGGAGCTCTGTGTCCGACGGTGCACCATTTGTGCCCAATTCAGTAATGCCCCCAGGGAGGCCCCCCTGAGCCCCTGGCCCTGACCCACCAAACCGTGGTCGCGGGTGCACGTAGACTATGCGGGACCATTCATGGGCAAAATGTTCCTTGTAGTTGTAGATGCATTTTCAAAGTGGATCGAATGCACCATTTTAAACTCGAGCACCACCTCCACCACTGTGGAGAGCCTTAGAACCATGTTTGTAATGCACGGAATTCCTGACATATTGGTCAGTGATAATGGACCATGCTTCACCAGTGCAGAATTCCAAGATTTCACAAGTGACAACGGCATAAACCACGTTAAAACGGCACCATTCAAGCCAGCCTCCAACAGTCAGGCAGAGAGAGCAGTGTAAATCATTCAACAAGGCATGCTCAAAATCCAAGGTCCCACGACTGCTGCTGGCATACAGATCTCGTCCACAATCATTGACTGGGGTTCCCCCCGCACAACTATTGATGAAATGGACCTCTCATTAATCCTCCCAGACATGCATGAAATCGTTGAGGCAAAGCGCCGTAAGCAAACTGAGTACCATGACCGAAATTCGAGGGGGAGGTGGAATGAGATAGGGGACAAAGTGTATATGCTAAACTACGGCAGGGGTCCCAAATGGCTTGCAGGGACAGTAACAGGAAAGGAAGGAAACAGGCTACTGGTGGTACAATTGGACAATGGCCAAACGTGCCGGAGGCATGTAGACCAAGTCAAAAGTAGAATCACCAATAACACTGCTGAACCAGAGGCAGACTACAATGTGGAACTCACACCACACCTGGTGGACAGACAGAGGGAACAACCTGAGGAAAGGGCAATCCCAACAGACAGCCCAGTCGAGATACCAGCAATCACACCGAAAGAAAAACAGGCACCAAGGCAAACAACTGAACCACAACTCAGACGCTCCACGCGAGAGCATAGACCACCTGAGAGACTGAACCTATAAAGACAATAAGACCTTGGGGGAGGGTGGTGTCATGTATCTCACACTACTGTATATAACTGTATCTTACCATGATATACATGACTGTAACTAGATATGACCTGTAATCACAAGCTTACCTTACCACCTGTTCCACACAGGTATATAAAGACAGGTCTCAGGCAAGTGTGGCATTCAAGAGCTGTGTAATAAAGGTGCAGGTCCTGAGTGACCTTGACTTCAGCATGTGCCTCGTGTGAGTCTGTACTGCAGGGACAGGACTTTACAGAGGGGGAGAGAGAGAGAGACTGCGGGGGGGGGGGCGGAGAGAGAGAGAGAGAGAGAGAGACTGGGGGAAGGGAGAGACTGGGGGAAGAGAGAGAGAGAGAGAGAGACTGGGGGAAGAGAGAGAGAGAGAGAGACTGGGGGAAGAGAGAGAGAGAGACTGGGGGAAGAGAGAGACTGGAGAAGAGAGAGAGAGAGAGAGAGAGAGACTGGCTGGAGAGAGAGAGAGAGAGTGACTGGCTGGAGAGAGAGAGAGACTTGCTGGAGAGAGAGATAGAGAGAGACTGGCTGGAGAGAGAGAGAGAGAGAGTGGCTGGAGAGAGAGAGAGACTGGCTGGAGAGAGAGAGAGACTGGCTGGAGAGAGAGAGAGATTGGCTGGAAAGAGAGAGGGCACGAGATACTGGGAGAGAAAGAGAGAGAGCGAGAGAGAGAGAGAGAGAGACCATGGATGGGGAGGGGGGGGAAGAGAGAGAGAGAGAGAGAGAGACTGGGGGGGGGGGCGCAGAGGGAGAGAGAGACTGTGGGTGGCAGAGAGGTGGAGAGACTGGGAGAGAGAGAAAGAGAGAGAGGGAGAGACTAGGGGAAGAGAGAGAGAGTGAGAAAGAGAGCAACTGGGGAGAGAGAGAGGGAAAGTGGCGGGAGAGAGAGAGAGAGAGAGAGACTGGGGGGAGAGAGAGAGAGAGAGACTGGAGAGACTGGGGTGAGGGGCAGAGGGAGAGAGAGAGACAGTGGGTGGCAGAGAGAGGGAGAGACTGGGAGAGAGAGAGAGAGACTGGGGGCAGAGAGTGAGAGAGAGAGAGATACTGGGGGGAGAGAGAGAGAGAGACTGGGGAGAGAGAGAGACAGTGAGCAACTGGGGGGAGAGAGAGAGAGACTGGCGGGAGAGAGAGAGAGAGAGATAGGGACTGGGGGGGAGAGAGAGAGAGAGAGAGAGAGGGGTAGATTGGGGGGCAGAGAAAGAGGGGAGACTGGGGGGAGAGATAGAGAGAGAGACTGGGGGAGAGAAACTGAGGGGGTAGAGCGAGAGACTGGGGGGGAAGGGAGAGAGACCGGGGGGGGAGAGAGACTGGTGGGGTAAGAGAGACTGGGTGGCGGGGGGAGAGAGAGACTGGGCGGAGAGAGAGACACGGGGGGGGGGAAGAGAGAGACTGGGGGCGGGAGAGAGAGACTGAGGGGGGAGAGACTGGGGGGGGAGAGAGACTGGGGGGAGAGAGAGAGACTTGGGGGGGAGAGAGAGACTGGGGGGGAGAGAGAGACTGGGGGCGAGAGAGAGACTGGGGGGGAGAGAAAGACTGGGGGGAAGAGAGAGACTGGGGGGGAGAGAGAGACTGGGGGGGAGAGAGAGACTGGGGGGGAGAGAGAGACTGGGGGGGGAGAGAGACTGGGGGGGGAGAGAGACTGGGGGGAGAGAGAAAGACTGGGGGCGAGAGAGAGACTGGGGGCGAGAGAGAGACTGGGGGGGAGAGAGAGACTGGGGGGGAAGAGAGAGACTGGGGCGGAGAGAGAGAGAATCTGGTGGGGGGGGAGAGAGAGAGACTGGTGGGGGGGGGAGAGAGACTGGGGGGGGAGAGAGAGACTGGGGGGGAGAGAGAGAGACTGGCGGGGGGTTGGTGAGACAGACTGGGGGGAGGAGAAAGAGACTGGGGGGAGGGAGAGGGAGAGAGAGACTGTGGGTGGCAGAGAGGTGGAGAGACTGGGAGAGAGAGAAATAGAGAGAGGGAGAGACTGGGGGAAGAGCGAGAGAGTGGGAAAGAGAGCAACTGGGGAGAGAGAGAGAGAAAGTGGCGGGAGAGAGAGAGAAAGAGAGAGAGAGACTGGGGAGAGAGAGAGAGAGAGACTGGGGAGAGAGAGAGAGAGAGAGACTGGAGAGACTGGGGTGAGGGGCAGAGGGAGAGAGAGAGACAGTGGGTGGCAGAGAGAGGGAGAGACTGGGAGAGAGAGAGAGAGACTGGGGCACAGAGTGAGAGAGAGAGATACTGGGGGGAGAGAGAGAGAGAGACTGGGGAGAGAGAGAGAGAGAGACTGGGGGAAGAGAGAGAGAGAGAGAGAGACTGGGGAAGAGAGAGAGAGAGAGAGACTGGGGGAAGAGAGAGAGAGAGAGAGAGAGACTGGGGGAAGAGAGAGAGAGAGAGAGAGACTGGGAGAAGAGAGAGAGAGAGAGACTGGGCGAAGAGAGAGAGAGAGAGAGAGACTGGGGGAAGAGAGAGAGAGAGAGAGAGAGAGAGACTGGGGGAAGAGAGAGACTGCGGGAAGAGAGAGAGAGAGAGAGAGAGACTGGGGGAAGAGAGAGAGAGAGACTGGCTGGAGAGAGAGAGAGACTTGCTGGGGAGAGAGAGAGAGAGAGAGAGAGACTTGCTGGAGAGAGAGAGAGCGAGAGAGACTGGCTGGAGAGAGAGAGAGACTTGCTGGAGAGAGAGATAGAGAGAGACTGGCTGGAGAGAGAGAGAGAGAGAGAGAGAGAGAGAGAGTGACTGGAGAGAGAGAGAGAGACTGGCTGGAGAGAGAGAGACTGGCTGGAGAGAGAGAGAGATTGGCTGGAAAGAGAGAGAGCACGAGATACTGGGAGAGAAAGAGAGAGAGCGAGAGAGAGAGAGAGAGAGAGAGATACCATGGATGGGGAGGGGGGGCAAGAGAGAGAGTGAGAGAGAGAGAGAGAGACTGGGGGGGGTGGGCAGAGGGAGAGAGAGACTGTGGGTGGCAGAGAGGTGGAGAGACTGGGAGAGAGAGAAAGAGAGAGAGGGAGAGACTGGGGGAAGTGAGAGAGAGAGTGAGAAAGAGAGCAACTGGGGAGAGAGAGAGAGAAAGTGGCGGGAGAGAGAGAGAGAGAGAAACTGGGGGGAGAGAGAGAGAGAGAGACTGGAGAGACTGGGGTGAGGGGCAGAGGGAGAGAGAGAGACAGTGGGTGGCAGAGAGAGGGAGAGACTGGGAGAGAGAGAGAGAGAGACTGGGGGCAGAGAGTGAGAGAGAGAGAAAGATACTGGGGGGAGAGAGAGAGAGAGACTGGGGAGAGAGAGACAGCGAGCGACTGGGGGGAGAGAGAGAGAAAGTGGCGGGAGAGAGAGAGAGAAAAAGAGAGAGACTAGGGAGAGAGAGAGAGAGAGGCTGGGGAGAGAGAGAGAGAGACTGGAGAGACTGGAGAGGCTGGGGTGAGGGGCAGAGGGAGAGAGAGAGACAGTGGGTGGCAGAGAGAGGGAGAGACTGGGAGAGAGAGAGAGAGACTGGGGGCAGAGAGTGAGAGAGAGAGAGAGATACTGCGGGGAGAGAGAGAGAGAGACTGGGGAGAGAGAGACAGCGAGCGACTGTGGGCAGAGAGAGAGAAAGTGGCGGGAGAGAGAGAGAGAGAGACTGGGGGGAGAGAGAGATAGAGACTGGGGGGGAGAGAGAGAGAGAGAGGTAGATTTGGGGGCAGAGAAAGAGATGAAACTGGGAGGAGAGATAGAGAGAGAGACTGGGGGGAGAGAAACTGAGGGGGGAGAGCGAGAGACTGGGGGGTAAGGGAGAGAGACTGCGGTGGGGAGAGATAGACTGGGGGGTGAGAGAGACTAGGTGGCGGGGGGAAGAGAGAGACTGGGGGGGAGAGAGAGACACGGGGGGGGAAGAGAGAGACTGGGGGCGGGAGAGAGACTGAGGGGGGGAGAGAGAGACTGGGGGGGAGAGAGACTGGGGGGGGGAGAGAGAGAGACGGGGGGAAGAGAAAGAGAGAGACTGGCTGGAGAGAGAGAGAGAGAGTGACTGGCTGGAGAGAGAGAGAGACTTGCTGGAGAGAGAGAGAGAGAGAGACTTGCTGGAGAGAGAGAGAGCGAGAGAGACTGGCTGGAGAGAGAGAGAGACTTGCTGGAGAGAGAGATAGAGAGAGACTGGCTGGAGAGAGAGAGAGAGAGAGAGAGAGTGACTGGAGAGAGAGAGAGACTGGCTGGAGAGAGAGAGAGACTGGCTGGAGAGAGAGAGAGATTGGCTGGAAAGAGAGAGAGCACGAGATACTGGGAGAGAAAGAGAGAGAAAGAGGGAGATACCATGGATGGGGAGGGGGGGGTAGAGAGAGAGTGAGAGAGAGAGAGAGAGACTTGGGGGGGAGTGGCAGAGGGAGAGAGAGAGACTGTGGGTGGCAGAGAGGTGGAGAGACTGGGAGAGAGAGAAAGAGAGAGAGGGAGAGACTGGGGGAAGAGAGAGAGAGTGAGAAAGAGAGCAACTGGGGAGAGAGAGAGAGAAAGTGGCGGGAGAGAGAGAGAGAGAGAGACTGGGGGGAGAGAGAGAGAGAGAGACTGGAGAGGCTGGGGTGAGGGGCAGAGGGAGAGAGAGAGACAGTGGGTGGCAGAGAGAGGGAGAGACTGGGAGAGAGAGAGAGAGACTGGGGGCAGAGAGTGAGAGAGAGAGAGATACTGGGGGGAGAGAGAGAGAGAGACTGGGGTGAGAGAGACAGCGAGCGACTGGGGGGAGAGAGAGAGAAAGTGGCGGGAGAGAGAGAGAGAGAGACTGGGGGAGAGAGAGAGAGAGAGACTGGGGGGGAGAGAGAGAGAGGGAGAGAGAGAGGTAGATTGGGGGGCAGAGAAAGAGGGGAAACTGGGAGGAGAGATAGAGAGAGAGACTGGGGGGAGAGAAACTGAGGGGGGAGAGCGAGAGACTGGGGGGTAAGGGAGAGAGACTGCGGGGGGAGAGAGAGACTGGGGGGGGTGAGAGAGACTGGGTGGCGGTGGGGAGAGAGAGACTGGGGGGGGGGGAGAGAGACTGGGGGGGAGAGAGAGAGACGGGGGGGGGAAGAGAGAGACTGAGGGGGGGAGAGAGAGACTGAGGGGGGGAGAGAGAGACTGGGGGGGGGGAGAGAGACTGGGGGGGAGAGAGAGAGACGGGGGTGGAGAGAGAGAGACTGGGGAAGAGAGAGAGAGAGAGAGAGAGAGAGACTGGGGGAAGAGGGGACCTCATAGAAACGTTTAAAATTCTGATGGGTTCAGACAGGTTAGATGCAGGAAGAATGTTCCCAATGTTGGGGAAGTCCAGAACCAGGGGTCACATTCTAAGGATAAGGGGTAAGCCATTTAGGACCGAGACGAGGAGAAACGTTTTCACCCAGAGAGTGGTGAACCTGTGGAATTCTCTACCACAGAAAGTTGTTGAGGCCAATTCACTAAATATATTCAAAAAGGAGTGAGATGAAGTCCTTACTACTAGGGGGATCAAGGGGTATGGCGAGAAAGCAGGAATTGGGTACTGAAGTTGCATGTTCAACTCATTGAATGGCGGTGCAGGCTAGAAGGGCCGAATGGCCTACTCCTGCACCTATTTTCTATGTTTCTATGTAAGAGAGAGAGAGAGACTGGGGGAAGAGAGAGAGACTGGGGGAAGAGCGAGAGACTGGGGGAAGAGAGAGAGACTGGGGGGGGCGGAGAGAGACTGGGAGGGGCGACGGAGAGAGACTGGTGGGGTGGAGAGAGAGAGACTGGGGGAAGATGGGACCTCATAGCAATGTTTAAAATTCTGATGGGTTCGGACAGGTTCGATGCAGGAAGAATGTTCCCAATGTTGGGGAAGTCCAGAACCAGGGGTCACATTCTAAGGATAAGGGGCAAGCCATTTAGGACCGAGATGAGGAGAAACTTTTTCACCCAGAGAGTGGTGAACCTGTGGAATTCTCTACCATAGAAAGTTGTTGAGGCCAATTCACTAAATATATTCAAAAAGGAGTGAGATGAAGTCCTTACTACTAGGGGGATCAAGGGGTATGGCGAGAAAGCAGGAATCGGGTACTGAAGTTACATGTTCAGCCATGAACTCATTGAATGGTGGTGCAGGCTAGAAGGGCCGAATGGCCTACTCCTGTACCTATTTTCTATGTAAGAGAGAGAGAGACTGGGGGAAGAGAGAGAGACTGGGGGGGGTGGGCGGAGAGAGACTGGGAGGGGCGGCGGAGAGAGACTGGGGGGGGCGGCGGAGAGAGACTGGGGGGGTGGAGAGAGAGAAACTGTGGGGGTGGAGAGAGAGTGACTGGGGTGGTGGAGAGAGAGACTGGTGGGGCGGAGAGAGAGACACTGGGGGGGGCGGAGAGAGAGACTGGAGGGGGGAGAGAGAGACAGGGGGGGAGAGACGGGGGGAGAGAGAGACATGCGGGGGCGTGGTGAGACAGACTGGGGCGAGGAGAAAGAGACTGGGGGGAGGGAGAGGGAGAGAGAGAGACAGAGAGAGGGAGAGACTGGGAGAGAGAGAGAGAGACTGGGGTGAGAGAGACAGCGAGCGACTGGGGGGGAGAGAGAGAGAAAGTGGCGGGAGAGAGAGAGAGAGAGACTGGGGGAGAGAGAGAGAGAGAGACTGGGGGGAGAGAGAGAGAGAGAGAGAGAGGTAGATTGGGGGGCAGAGAAAGAGGGGAAACTGGGAGGAGAGATAGAGAGAGAGACTGGGGGGAGAGAAACTGAGGGGGGAGAGCGAGAGACTGGGGGGGTAAGGGAGAGAGACTGCGGGGGGGAGAGAGAGACTGGGGGGGGTGAGAGAGACTGGGTGGCGGGGGGGGAGAGAGAGACTGGGCGGGGAGAGAGAGACACAGCGGGGGGGAAGAGAGAGACTGAGGGGGGGAGAGAGAGACTGAGGGGGGTGAGAGAGACTGGGGGGAGAGAGAGAGACGGGGGGTGGAGAGAGAGAGACTGGGGAAGAGAGAGAGAGAGAGAGAGAGAGACTGGGGAAGAGAGAGAGAGAGACTGGGGCAAGAGAGAGAGAGAGAGACTGGGGAGAGAGAGAGAGAGAGAGACTGGGGGAAAAGAGAGAGAGAGAGACTGGGGGAAGAGGGGACCTCATAGCAATGTTTAAAATTCTGCTGGGGTTAGACAGGTTTGATGCAGGAAGAATGTTCCCAATGTTGGGGAAGTCCAGAACCAGGGGTCACATTCTAAGGATAAGGGGCAAGCCATTTAGGACCGAGATGAGGAGAAACTTTTTCACCCAGAGAGTGGTGAACCTGTGGAATTCTCTACCATAGAAAGTTGTTGAGGCCAATTCACTAAATATATTCAAAAAGGAATTAGATGAAGTCCTTACTACTAGGGGGATCAAGGGGTATGGCGAGAAAGCAGGAATCGGGTACTGAAGTTACATGTTCAGCCATGAACTCATTGAATGGTGGTGCAGGCTAGAAGGCCGAATGGCCTACTCCTGTACCTATTTTCTATGTAAGAGAGAGAGAGACTGGGGGAAAGAGAGAGAGACTGGGGGGGGTGGGCGGAGAGAGACTGGGAGGGGCGGCGGAGAGAGACTGGGGGGGTGGAGAGAGAGAGACTGTGGGGGCGGAGAGAGAGTGACTGGGGTGGCGGAGAGAGAGACTGGGGGGGCGGAGAGAGAGACTGGAGGGGGGAGAGAGAGACAGGGGGGGAGAGACGGGGGGGAGAGAGAGACATGCGGGGCGTGGTGAGAGAGACTGGGGCGAGGAGAAAGAGACTGGGGGGGTGGAGAGAGACTGGGGGGGCGGCGGAGAGAGACTGGGGGTGGTGGAGAGAGAGAGACTGTGGGGGCGGAGAGAGAGTGACTGTGGGGGCGGAGAGAGAGTGACTGGGGTGGCGGAGAGAGAGACTGGGGGGGCGGAGAGAGAGACACTGGGGGGGGCGGAGAGAGAGACTGGAGGGGGGAGAGAGAGACAGGGGGGGAGAGACGGGGGGGAGAGAGAGACATGCGGGGGCGTGGTGAGACAGACTGGGGCGAGGAGAAAGAGACTGGGGGGAGGGAGAGGGAGAGAGAGACTGTGGGTGGGCAGAGAGAGACTGGGGGAAGAGAGAGAGAGAGAGAGATGGGGGATGAGAGAGAGAGAGAGAGAGAGAGACTGGGGGAAGAGAGAGAGAGAGAGAGAGACTGGGGGAAGAGAGAGACTGGGGGGAAGAGAGAGAGAGAGAGACTGGGGGAAGGGAGAGAGAGAGAGAGAGAGAGAGACTGGGTGAAGAGAGAGAGAGAGAGAGACTGGGGGAAGAGAGAGAGAGAGAGAGAGAGACTGGGGGAAGAGAGAGACTGGGGGAAGAGAGAGAGAGAGAGACTGGGGGGAAGAGAGAGAGAGACTGGCTGGAGAGAGAGAGTGACTGGCTGGAGAGAGAGAGAGACTTGCTGGAGAGAGAGATAGAGAGAGACTGGCTGGAGAGAGAGAGAGAGAGAGAGATTGGCTGGAGAGAGAGAGAGACTGGCTGGAGAGAGAGAGAGATTGGCTGGAAAGAGAGAGAGCACGAGATACTGGGAGAGAAAGAGAGAGAGCGAGAGAGAGAGAGAGACCATGGATGGGGAGGGGGGGGGAAGAGAGAGAGAGAGAGAGAGAGAGAGAGACTGGGGGGGTGGGCAGAGGGAGAGAGAGAGTGTGGGTGGCAGAGAGTTGGAGAGACTGGGAGAGAGAGAAAGAGAGAGAGGGAGAGACTGGGGAAAGAGAGAGAGTGAGAAAGAGAGCAACTGGGGAGAGAGAGAGAGAAAGTGGCGGGAGAGAGAGAGAGAGAGAGAGACTGGGGGGAGAGAGAGAGAGAGACTGGAGAGACTGGGGTGAGGGGCAGAGGGAGAGAGAGAGAGACAGTGGGTGGCAGAGAGAGGGAGAGACTGGGAGAGAGAGAGAGAGACTGGGGGCAGAGAGTGAGAGAGAGAGAGAGATACTGGGGGGGGGAGAGAGAGAGAGAGAGAGACTGGGGAGAGAGAGACAGTGAGCGACTGGGGGGAGAGAGAGAGAGACTGGCGGGAGAGAGAGAGACTGGGGGGAGAGAGAGAGAGAGACTGGGGGGAGAGATAGAGGGAGAGACTGGGGTGAGAGAAACTGAGGGGGTAGAGCGAGAGACTGGGGGGGAAGGGAGAGAGACTGGGGGCGGGAGAGAGAGACTGAGGGGGGAGAGAGAGATTGGGGGGGGGAGAGAGACTGGGGGGGGAGAGAGAGTGACGGGGGGAAGAGAGAGAGAGAGACTGGCTGGAGAGAGAGAGAGAGAGAGTGACTGGCTGGAGAGAGAGAGAGACTTGCTGGAGAGAGAGAGAGAGAGAGACTTGCTGGAGAGAGAGAGAGAGCGAGAGAGACTGGCTGGAGAGAGAGAGAGACTTGCTGGAGAGAGAGATAGAGAGAGACTGGCTGGAGAGAGAGAGAGAGAGAGAGAGAGAGAGAGTGACTGGAGAGAGAGAGAGACTGGCTGGAGAGAGAGAGAGACTGGCTGGAGAGAGAGAGAGCACGATATACTGGGAGAGAAAGGGAGAGAAAGAGGGAGAGACCATGGATGGGGAGGGGGGGGGAGAAAGAGAGTGAGAGAGAGAGAGAGAGACTTGGGAGGGGTGGCAGAGGGAGAGAGAGACTGTGGGTGGCAGAGAGGTGGAGAGACTGGGAGAGAGAGAAAGAGAGAGAGGGAGAGACTGGGGGAAGAGAGAGAGAGTGAGAAAGAGAGCAACTGGGGAGAGAGAGAGAGAAAGTGGCGGGAGAGAGAGAGAGAGAGATACTGGGGGAGAGAGAGAGAGAGACTGGGGTGAGAGAGACAGCGAGCGACTGGGGGGAGAGAGAGAGAAAGTGGCGGGAGAGAGAGAGAGAGAGACTGGGGGAGAGAGAGAGAGAGAGACTGGGGGAAGAGAGAGAGACTGGGGGGGGTGGGCGGAGAGAGACTGGGAGGGGCGGCGGAGAGAGACTGGGGGGGGTGGAGAGAGACTGAGGGAGTGGAGAGAGAGAGACTGTGGGGGTGGAGAGAGAGTGACTGGGGTGGTGGAGAGAGACACTGGGGGGGCGGAGAGAGAGACTGGAGGGGGGAGAGAGAGACAGGGGCGGAGAGACGGGGGGGAGAGAGAGACATGCGGGGGCGTGGTGAGACAGACTGGGGCGAGGAGAAAGAGACTGGGGGGAGGGAGAGGGAGAGAGAGAGACAGAGAGAGGGAGAGACTGGGGGAAGAGAGAGAGAGTGGGAAAGAGAGCAACTGGGGAGAGAGAGAGAGAAAGTGGCGGGAGAGAGAGAGAGAAAGAGAGAGAGACTGTGGGGAGAGAGAGAGAGACTGGGGGGAAGAGAGAGAGACTGGGAGGAGGAGAGAGAGACTGGGGGCAGCAGAGAGAGACTGGGGGGAGGAGAGAGAGACTGGGGGGAAGAGAGAGAGACTGGGGGGAGGAGAGAGAGTGACTGGGGGGAAGAGAGAGAGACTTTGGGGAGGAGAGAGAGACTGGGGGGAGGGAGAGAGAGACTGGGTGGAGGGAGAGTGAGACTGGGTGGGAGAGAGAGTGGGGGGGGAAAGAGAGACTCGGGGGGGGAGGGAGAGACTGGGGTGGAGAGAGAGACTGGGAGCGGGGAGAGACTGCGGGGGGTGGAGAGAGAGACTGGGGTGGAGAGAGAGACTGGGGGGGAGAGAGAGACTGGGGGGGAGAGAGACTGGGGGGGCGAGAGTGAGACTGGGGGGAGAGTGGGACTGGAGGGAAGAGAGAGAGATTGGAGGGAGGAGAGAGAGACTGGGGGGAGCAGAGAGAGACTGGGTGGGGGAGAGAGAGACTGGGGGGTGTGGGGGAGAGAGAGACTGGGTGGGGGAGAGAGAGACTGGGTGGAGAGATAGAAAGAGACTGGGGGAGCAAGAGAGAGAGACTGGGTGGAGAGAGAGAGAGAGAAAGAGAGAGAGACTGGGGGTGGAGAGAGAGAGAGAGACTGGGGAGAGAGTGAGAGAGAAAGAGACAGGGGAGAGAGATAGAGACTGGGGGCAGAGAGAGAGACTGGGGGGAGAGAGAGAGAGAGACAAAAGGAAGAGAGAGAGAGACTGGGCAAGAGATAGAGAGAGAGAGACTGGGGAAGAGAGAGAGAGAGAGAGACTGGGGGAAAAGAGAGAGAGAGAGACTGGGGGAAGAGAGAGAGAGACGGGGAAGAGAGAGAGAGAGAGACTGGGGGAAGAGGGGACCTCATAGAAACGTTTAAAATTCTGATGGGTTCAGACAGGTTCGATGCAGGAAGAATGTTCCCAATGTTGGGGAAGTCCAGAACCAGGGGTCACATTCTAAGGATAAGGGGCAAGCCATCTAGGACCGAGATGAGGAGAAACTTTTTCACCCAGAGAGTGGTGAACCTGTGGAATTCTCTACCACAGAAAGTTGTTGAGGCCAATTCACTAAATATATTCAAAAGGAGTGAGATGAAGTCCTTACTCCTAGGGGGATCAAGGGGTATGGCGAGAAAGCAGGAATCGGGTACTGAAGTTGCATGTTCAACTCATTGAATGGCGGTGCAGGCTAGAAGGGCCTAATGGCCTACTCCTGCACCTATTTTCTATGTTTCTATGTAATAGAGAGAGAGAGAGACTGGGGGAAGAGAGAGAGACTGGGGGAAGAGAGAGAGACTGGGGGAAGAGAGAGAGACTGGGGGGGTTGGGCAGAGAGAGACTGGGAGGGGCGGCGGAGAGAGACTGGGGGGGGCGGAGAGAGACTGAGGGGGTGGAGAGAGAGAGACTGTGGGGGCGGAGAGAGAGTGACTGGGGTGGCGGAGAGAGAGACTGGGGGGTCGGAGAGAGAGACACTGGGGGGGGCGGAGAGAGAGACTGAGGGGGAGAGAGAGAGACGTGGGGGTGGAGAGAAAGAGACTGGAGGCGAGAGAGAGACTGGGGGGAGAGAGAGACTGGGGGTGAAGAGAGAGACTGGAGGGGAAAGGGAGAGAGTCTGGTGGGGGGGAGAGAGAGAGACTGGTGGGGGGGGAGAGAGACTGTGGGGGGAGATAGAGACTGGGGGGAGAGAGAGACGGTGGGAGAGAGAGAGACTTGCGGTGGGGGAGGTGGGTGAGAGAGAGACTGGGAGGGAGAGAGAGACTGGGGGGAGAGAGAGACTGGGGGGGAGAGAGAGAGAGACTGGGGAAGAGGAGAGAGAGACTGGGAGGGGGGAGAGAGAGAGACTGGGAGGGGGGAGAGAGAGACTGGGGGGGGAGAGAGAGACTGGGAGGGAGAGAGAAACTGGGGGGAGGAGAGAGAGACTGGGGGGAGGAGAGAGAGACTGGGGGGAGGAGAGAGAGACTGGGGGGAGGAGAGAGAGACTGGGGGGGAGGAGAGAGAGTGACTAGGGGGAGGGAGAGAGAGACTGGGTGGGAGAGAGAATCGGGGTGGAGAGAGAGTTTGGGGGGGTAGAGAGAGACTGGGGTGGAGAGAGAGACTGGGAGCGAGAGAGAGACTGGGGGGGGGGAGGGAGAGAGAGACTGGGGGAGAGAGAGACTGTGGAGAGAGAGACTGGGAGGGGGAGAGAGAGACTGGGGGGGCAAGAGAGAGTCTGGGGGAGGAGAGAGAGACTGGGGGGGCAAGAGAGAGACAGGGGGAGAGAGGGACTGGGGTGGAGAGAGAGACTGGGGGGGGGAGAGAGAGACTGGGGGTAGGAGAGAGACTGGAGGGGAGAGAGAGAGAGTCTGGTGGGGGGGGAGAGAGAGAGACTAGGGGGGGAGAGAGAGTCTGGGGGGCAGAGCGAGACGGGTGGAGAGAGAGAGAGATTTTCGGTGGGGGGTGGGGGTTGGGTGAGAGAGAGACTGGGAGGGAGAGAGAGACTGGGGGGGAGAGAGAGACTGCGGGGGAGAGAGAGAGAGACTGGGAAGGAGGAGAGAGAGACTGGGAGGGGTGAGAGAGAGACTGGGTGGGAGAGAGAGTGGGGGGGAAGAGAGAGACTCGGGGTGGGAGGGAGAGGCTGGGGGGAGAGAGAGACTGTGGGGAAGAGAGAGACTGGGAGGGGGGTGAGAGAGACTGGGGGGGGAGAGAGAGACTGTGGGGGAGAGAGAGACTGGGGGGAGAGAGACTGGGGGGGCGAGAGTGAGACTGGGGGGGGAGAGCGGGACTGGAGGGAGGAGAGAGAGATTGGGGGGAGGATAGAGAGACTGGGGGAGGAGAGAGAGACTGGGTGGGGGAGAGAGAGACTGGGTGGGGGAGAGAGAGACTGGGTGGAGAGATAGAAAGAGACTGGGGGAGCAAGAGCGAGAGACTGGGTGGAGATAGAGAGAGAGAGAAAGAGAGAGAGACTGGGGGTGAAGAGAGAGAGAGACTGGGGAGAGAGTGTGAGAGAAAGAGACAGGGGAGAGAGATAGAGACTGGGGGCAGAGAGAGAGACTGGGGGAAGAGAGAGAGAGAGAGACTGGGGAGAGAGAGAGAGATTGAGACTGGGGGAAGAGAGAGAGAGAGACTGGGGGAAGAGAGAGAGAGAGACTGGGGGAAGAGAGAGAGAGACTGGGGGAAAAGAGAGAGAGAGGGAGAGACTGGGGGAAGTGAGAGAGAGACTGGGGCAAGAGAGAGAGAGAGCGAGACTGGGGGAAGAGAGAGAGAGAGAGAGACTGGGGGAAAAGAGAGAGAGAGAGAGACTGGAGGAAGAGAGAGAGAGACGGGGAAGAGAGAGAGAGAGAGACTGGGGGAAGAGGGGACCTCATAGAAACGTTTAAAATTCTGATGGGTTCAGACAGGTTCGATGCAGGAAGAATGTTCCCAATGTTGGGGAAGTCCAGAACCAGGGGTCACATTCTAAGGATAAGTGGTAAGCCATTTAGGACCGAGATGAGGAGAAACCTTTTCACCCAGAGAGTGGTGAACCTGTGGAATTCTCTACCACAGAAAGTTGTTGAGGCCAATTCACTAAATATATTCAAAAAGGAGTGAGATGAAGTCCTTACTACTAGGGGGATCAAGGGGTATGGCGAGAAAGCAGGAATCGGGTACTGAAGTTGCATGTTCAACTCTTTGAATGGCGGTGCAGGCTAGAAGGGCCTAATGGCCTACTCCTGCACCTATTTTCTATGTTTCTATGTAAGAGAGAGAGAGACTGGGGGAAGAGAGAGAGACTGGGGGAAGAGCGAGAGACTGGGGGGGGGGGTGGGCGGAGAGAGACTGGGGGGGCGGCGGAGAGAGACTGGGGGTGACGGAGAGAGACTGGGGGGGTGGAGAGAGAGAGACTGTGGGGGCGGAGAGAGAGTGACTGGGGTGGCGGAGAGAGAGACTGGGGGGGCGGAGAGAGAGACACTGGGGGGGGCCGGAGAGAGAGACTGGAGGGGGGAGAGAGAGACTGGAGGGGAGAGACGGGGGGGGAGAGAGAGACTTGCGGGGGGGTTGGTGAGACAGACTGGGGGGAGTAGAAAGAGACTGGGGGGATGAGAGAGAGACTGGGGGGAGAGAGAGAGAGACTGGGGGGAGGGGAGAGAGACTGGGGGGGAGGAGAGAGAGTGACTGGGGGGAGGGAGAGAGAGACTGGGTGGGAGAGAGAGTGGGGGGGAGAGAGAGACTTGGGGGATAGAGAGAGACTGGGGTGGAGAGAGAGACTGGGAGCGAGAGAGAGACTGGGGGGGAGGGAGAGAGAGACTGGGGGGAGAGAGAGACTGTGGAGAGAGAGACTGGGAGGGGGGAGAGAGAGACAGGGGGGGAGAGAGAGACTGGGGGGGAGAGAGAGACTGGGGGGGGGAGAGAGAGACTGGGGGGGCAAGAGAGAGACAGGGGGGAGAGAGGGACTGGGGGGGGAGAGAGAGACTGGGGGGGGAGAGAGAGACTGGGGGTAGGAGAGAGAGACTGGGCGGAAGAGAGAGAGCCTGGGGGGAAGAGAGAGAGACTGGGGGGTGGGGAGAGACTGGGTGGGAGAGAGAGAGACTGGGGTGGAGAGAGAGACTTGCGGGAAGAGAGAGAGACTGGGGGGAGGAGAGAGAGACTGCGGGGGAGGGAGAGTGAGTCTGGTGGTGGGAGAGAGAGAGAGACTGGGGGGGGAGAGAGAGACTGGGGGGGGGGGAGAGAGAGACGGGGGGAGAGAGAGAGAGACTTTCGGTGTAGGGGGGTGTTGGGTGAGAGAGAGACTGGGAGGGAGAGAGAGACTGGGGGGGAGAGAGAGACTGGGGGGGAGAGAGAGACTGGAGGGGAGAGAGAGAGAGTCTGGTGGGGGGGGTGAGAGAGAGACTGGGGGGGAGAGAGACTGGAGGGGAAGAGAGAACTGGGGGGGAGAGAGACTGGGGGGGAGAGAGAGACTGGAGGGGAGAGAGAGACTGGAGGGGAGAGAGAGAGAGTCTGGTGGGGGGGAGAGAGAGACTGGGGGGGAGAGAGAGAGACTGGGGGGAAGAGAGAGACTGGAGGGGAGAGAGAGAGAGTCTGGTGGGGGGGGAGAGAGAGAGACTGGGGGGGGGGGAGAGAGAGACTGGGGGGGGGAGAGAGAGACTGGGGGGGGGAGAGAGAGACGGGGGGAGAGAGAGAGAGACTGGGGGGGAGAGAGAGAGACTGGGGGGGGGAGAGAGAGACTGGGGGGGGGAGAGAGAGACTGGGGGGGAGAGAGAGAGACTGGGGGGGGAGAGAGAGACGGGGGGAGAGAGAGAGAGACTTTCGGTGTAGGGGGGTGTTGGGTGAGAGAGAGACTGGGAGGGAGAGAGAGACTGGGGGGGAGAGAGAGACTGGGGGGAAGAGAGAGACTGGGGGGGAGAGAGAGACTGGGGGGAAGAGAGAGACTGGGGGGGAGAGAGAGACTGGGGGGAAGAGAGAGACTGGAGGGGAGAGAGAGAGAGTCTGGTGGGGGGGGAGAGAGAGAGACTGGGGGGGAGAGAGAGAGACTGGGGGGAAGAGAGAGACTGGAGGGGAGAGAGAGAGAGTCTGGTGGGGGGGGAGAGAGAGAGACTGGGGGGGAGAGAGAGAGACTGGGGGGGGGAGAGAGAGACTGGGGGGGGGAGAGAGAGACGGGGGGAGAGAGAGAGAGACTGGGGGGGAGAGAGAGAGACTGGGGGGGGGAGAGAGAGACTGGGGGGGGGAGAGAGAGACGGGGGGAGAGAGAGAGACTGGGGGGGAGAGAGAGACTGGGGGGGAGAGAGAGACTGGGGGGGAGAGAGAGACTGGGGGGGAGAGAGAGACTGGGGGGGAGAGAGAGACTGGGGGGAAGAGAGACTGGAGGGGAGAGAGAGAGAGTCTGGTGGGGGGGAGAGAGAGAGACTGGGGGGGGGAGAGAGAGACTGGGGGGGAGAGAGAGACGGGGGGAGAGAGAGAGAGACTTTCGGTGGGGGGTGGGGGTTGGGTGAGAGAGAGACTGGGAGGGAGAGAGAGACTGTGGGGGAGAGAGAGACTGGGGGGGAGAGAGAGACTGGGGGGGAGCGAGACTGGGGGGGGGCGAGAGTGAGACTGGGTGGGGAGAGCGGGACTGGAGGGAGGAGAGAGAGATTGGGGGGAGGAGAGAGAGACTGGGGGGAGGAGAGAGAGACTGGGTGGGGGAGAGAGAGACTGGGTGGGGGAGCGAGAGACTGGGTGGAGAGATAGAAAGAGACTAGGGGAGCAAGAGAGAGAGACTGGGTGGAGAGAGAGAGAGAAAGAGAGAGAGACTGGGGGTGGAGAGAGAGAGAGAGACTGGGGAGAGAGTGAGAGAGAAAGAGACAGGGGAGAGAGATAGAGACTGGGGGCAGAGAGAGAGACTGGGGGAAGAGAGAGAGAGAGAGACTGTGGAGAGAGAGAGAGAGAGAGGCTGGGGGAAGAGAGAGAGAGAGACTGGGGAAGAGAGAGAGAGAGACTGGGGGAAGAGAGAGAGAGAGACTGGGGGAAAAGAGAGAGAGAGAGAGAGACTGGGGGAAGAGAGAGAGAGACTGGGGCAAGAGAGAGAGAGAGCGAGACTGGGGGAAAAGAGAGAGAGAGAGAGACTGGGGAAAAGAGAGAGAGAGAGACTGGAGGAAGAGAGAGAGAGACGGGAAGAGAGAGAGAGAGAGACTGGGGGAAGAGGGGACCTCATAGAAACGTTTAAAATTCTGATGGGTTCAGACAGGTTCGATGCAGGAAGAATGTTCCCAATGTTGGGGAAGTCCAGAACCAGGGGTCACATTCTAAGGATAAGGGGCAAGCCATTTAGGACCGAGATGAGGAGAAACGTTTTCACCCAGAGAGTGGTGAACCTGTGGAATTCTCTACCACAGAAAGTTGTTGAGGCCAATTCACTAAATATATTCAAAAAGGAGTGAGATGAAGTCCTTACTACTAGGGGGATCAAGGGGTATGGCGAGAAAGCAGGAATCGGGTACTGAAGTTGCATGTTCAATTCTTTGAATGGCGGTGCAGGCTAGAAGGGCCTAATGGCCTACTCCTGCACCTATTTTCTATGTTTCTATGTAAGAGAGAGAGAGAGAGACTGGGGGAAGAGAGAGAGACTGGGGGAAGAGAGAGAGACTGGGGGGGGGGGTGGACGGAGAGAGACTGGGAGGGGCGGCGGAGAGAGACTGGGGGTGACGGAGAGAGACTGTGGGGGTGGAGAGAGAGAGACTGTGGGGGCGGAGAGAGAGTGACTGGGGTGGCGGAGAGAGAGACTGGGGGGGCGGAGAGAGAGACACTGGGGGGGGAGGAGAGAGAGACTGGGGGGAGGAGAGAGAGACTGGGGGGAAGAGAGAGAGACTGGGGGGAGGAGAGAGAGACTGGGGGGGAGGAGAGAGAGTGACTGGGGGGAGGGAGAGAGAGACTGGGTGGGAGAGAGAGTAGGGGGGGAGAGAGAGACTGGGGGGGGTAGAGAGAGACTGCGTGGAGAGAGAGACTGGGAGCGAGAGAGAGACTGGGGGGGGGAGGGAGAGAGAGACTGGGGGGGAGAGAGAGACTGTGGAGAGAGAGACTGGGAGGGGGGAGAGAGAGACAGGGGGGAGAGAGAGACTGGGGGGGAGAGAGAGACTGGGGGGGGGGAGAGAGAGACTGGGGGGGCAAGAGAGAGACAGGGGGGAGAGAGGGACTGGGGGGGGAGAGAGAGACTGGGGGGGGAGAGAGAGACTGGGGGTAGGAGAGAGAGACTGGGCGGAAGAGGGAGAGCCTGGGGGGAAGAGAGAGAGACTGGGGGTGGGGAGAGACTGGGTGGGAGAGAGAGACTGGGGGTGGAGAAAGAGACTTGCGGGAAGAGAGAGAGACTGGGGGGAGGAGAGAGAGACTGCGGGGGAGGGAGAGTGAGTCTGGTGGGGGGGGAGAGAGAGAGACGGGGGGGGAGAGAGAGACTGGGGGGGGAGAGAGAGATGGGGGGAGAGAGAGAGAGACTTTCGGTGTGGGGGGGGTTGGGTGAGAGAGAGACTGGCAGGGAGAGAGAGACTGGGGGGGAGAGAGACTGGGGGGGAAGAGAGAGACTGGAGGGGAGAGAGAGAGAGTCTGGTGGGGGGGAGAGAGAGAGACTGGGGGGGGAGAGAGAGACTGGGGGGGAGAGAGAGACAGGGGGAGAGAGAGAGAGACTTTCGGTGGGGGGTGGGGTTGGGTGAGAGAGAGACTGGGAGGGAGAGAGAGACTTGGGGGGAGAGAGAGACTGGGGGGGGAGAGAGAGAGAGACTGGGAAGGAGGAGAGAGAGACTGGAAGGGGTGAGAGAGAGACTTGGGGGAGAGAGAGACTGGGGGGGAGTGTGAGACTGGGAGGGAGAGAGGAACTGGGGGGAGGACAGAGAGACTGGGGGGGAGGACAGAGAGACTGGGGGGAAGAGAGAGAGACTGCGGGGGAGGAGAGAGAGACTGGGGTGTCGGAGAGAGAGTGACTGGGGGGAAGAAGAGAGAGACTGGGGGGAGGGAGAGAGACTGGGGGAGGAGAGAGAGACTGGGGGAGGGAGAGAGAGACTGGGTGGAGGGAGAGAGAGACTGGGTGGGGAGAGAGAGTGGGGGGGAGAGAGAGACTCGGGGCGGGAGGGAGAGACTGGGGGGAGAGAGAGACTGTGGGGAAGAGAGAGACTGGGAGGGGGGAGAGAGAGACTGGGGGGGGGAGAGAGAGACTGGGGGGGAGAGAGAGACTGGGGGGGAGAGAGACTGGGGGGGCGAGAGTGAGACTGGGGGGAGAGAGGGACTGGAGGGAGGAGAGAGAGATTGGGGGGAGGAGAGAGAGACTGGAGGGAGGAGAGAGAGACTGGGTGGCGGAGAGAGAGACTGGGTGGGGGAGAGAGACTGGGTGGAGAGATAGAAAGAGACTGGGGGAGCAAGAGAGAGAGACTGGGTGGAGAGAGAGAGAGAGAGAAAGAGAGAGAGACTGGGGGTGGAGAGAGAGAGACTGGGGAGAGAGTGAGAGAGAAAGAGACAGGGGAGAGAGATAGAGACTGGGGGCAGAGAGAGAGACTGGGGGGAGAGAGAGACTGGGGGGGAGAGAGACTGGGGGGGCGAGAGTGAGACTGGGGGGGGAGAGAGGGACTGGAGGGAGGAGAGAGAGATTGGGGGGAGGAGAGAGAGACTGGAGGGAGGAGAGAGAGACTGGGTGGCGGAGAGAGAGACTGGGTGGGGGAGAGAGACTGGGTGGAGAGATAGAAAGAGACTGGGGGAGCAAGAGAGAGAGACTGGGTGGAGAGAGAGAGAGAGAGAAAGAGAGAGAGACTGGGGGTGGAGAGAGAAGACTGGGGAGAGAGTGAGAGAGAAAGAGACAGGGGAGAGAGATAGAGACTGGGGGCAGAGAGAGAGACTGGGGGAAGAGAGAGAGAGAGAGACTGGGGAGAGAGAGAGAGAGAGACTGGGGGAAGAGAGAGTGAGACTGGGGGAAGAGAGAGAGAGAGAGACTGGGGGGGGGGGGAGAGAGAGAGAGAGACTGGGGAAGAGAGAGAGAGACTGGGGGAAGAGAGAGAGAGAGAGAGACAAAAGGAAGAGAGAGAGAGACTGGGGCAAGAGATAGAGAGAGAGACTGGGGGAAGAGAGAGAGAGAGAGAAAGACTGGGGGGAAAAGAGAGAGAGAGAGACTGGGGGAAGAGAGAGAGAGACGGGGAAGAGAGAGAGAGAGACTGGGGGAAGAGGGGACCTCATAGAAACGTTTAAAATTCTGATGGGTTCAGACAGGTTCGATGCAGGAAGAATGTTCCCAATGTTGGGGAAGTCCAGAACCAGGGGTCACATTCTAAGGATAAGGGGCAAGCCATCTAGGACCGAGATGAGGAGAAACTTTTTCACCCAGAGAGTGGTGAACCTGTGGAATTCTCTACCACAGAAAGTTGTTGAGGCCAATTCACTAAATATATTCAAAAAGGAGTGAGATGAAGTCCTTACTCCTAGGGGGATCAAGGGGTATGGCGAGAAAGCAGGAATCGGGGTACTGAAGTTGCATGTTCAACTCATTGAATGGCGGTGCAGGTTTAGTAAGGGCCTAATGGCGTACTCCTGC